>NC_056458.1:38901541-39021541 GCF_018296145.1 Oncorhynchus tshawytscha | reverse complement strand
ACTGATAAACAGCACAGTGAATACTGATAAACAGCACAGTGAATACCGATAAACAGCACAGTGAATACTGATAAACAGCACAGTGAATACCAATAAACAGCACAGTGAATACCAATAAACAGCACAGTGAATAGCAATAAACAGCACAGTGAATAGCAATAAACAGCACAGTGAATAGCAATAAACAGCACAGTGAATAGCAATAAACAGCACAGTGAATAGCAATAAACAGCACAGTGAATAGCAATAAACAGCACAGTGAATAGCAATAAACAGCACAGTGAATAGCAATAAACAGCACAGTGAATAGCAATAAACAGCACAGTGAATACCAATAAACAGCACAGTGAATACCAATAAACAGCACAGTGAATACCAATAAACAGCACAGTGAATACCAATAAACAGCACAGTGAATACCAATAAACAGCACAGTGAATACCAATAAACAGCACAGTGAATACCAATAAACAGCACAGTGAATGCCAATAAACAGCACAGTGAATAGCAATAAACAGCACAGTGAATAGCAATAAACAGCACAGTGAATAGCAATAAACAGCACAGTGAATAGCAATAAACAGCACAGTGAATACCAATAAACAGCACAGTGAATACCAATAAACAGCACAGTGAATGCCAATAAACAGCACAGTGAATAGCAATAAACAGCACAGTGAATAGCAATAAACAGCACAGTGAATAGCAATAAACAGCACAGTGAATAGCAATAAACAGCACAGTGAATAGCAATAAACAGCACAGTGAATAGCAATAAACAGCACAGTGAATACCAATAAACAGCACAGTGAATAGCAATAAACAGCACAGTGAATACCAATAAACAGCACAGTGAATACCAATAAACAGCACAGTGAATACCAATAAACAGCACAGTGAATACCAATAAACAGCACAGTGAATACCAATAAACAGCACAGTGAATACCGATAAACAGCACAGTGAATACCGATAAACAGCACAGTGAATACCGATAAACAGCACAGTGAATACCAATAAACAGCACAGTGAATACCAATAAACAGCACAGTGAATACCAATAAACAGCACAGTGAATACCAATAAACAGCACAGTGAATACCACAGCAAGTGTGGCATGACAGGGCATCATAATTAATGAAAACTGTTGACAAACTGTTATGGTCTACATAAAGAGTCCCAACAGCAGAGTCCCAACAGCAGTCCCAACACCTTACCACTGCTATACCTGGCTATCAGCGGAACCTTGTCTTGCAGCGAAAAAGTTAATTCAGCCTCATTTACTGCCTTAAAAAAAATAGCTGATATGGCTGACTTGCTTAAACAAATATTGTTTCTACTGACAATTGAGATGTACAAACTATGGCATAAGGGACGCCGAGTGGATAAGAGGCAATCTTGTCATTTCGATTAAGACATTAATGTGCTTCTACACCTGCATTGCTTGCTGTTTGGGGTTTTAGGCTGGGTTTCTGTACAGCACTTTGAGATATCAGCTGATGTACGAAGGGCTATATAAATACATTTGATTTGATTTGATTTGATTAATGAACGGCTAGGAAGGCCGTAGTCAAAATAACTATTTGTTCAACACTTTTGAAATGTACGGGGACAGAACATGGGCCGTTCTTACAGTAGTCTCCCTGTACACCAACTCAGAACTGTAGGATAAATAAAGGGGGCATATAAGCAGACAATGAAAACTCTTACAATATTCGATGATGACATTTCTCTAAAACAGGCTGTAGGCTACATGTGCACCACAAAGTCAGTACAGTAGGCTAAGTTATGACAGTACAGTAGGCAAATGATTAGAGTGAGGCACATGGGCTACTAACAGCTTAGTACACAACATACAGTTAGTATTACTTTCGTAGCTACAGTATACATATCTCCCTGGCATATTACATTATTTATGCAGCAGCATACAATACATTTGCCAAACCCTCCCCTGACCCGGGGCAGGCCGGAGAGTCTCCCAATCACGGTGACAGAGCTTCGGATCGAACCGAGGACTGCATTGGGGCCTCAGCATTGTTGAATTTGTGATTTCCAACTTGTTGTGAAATGTTTACTTCCAATGGCCGATAAGCACAGATACGTTTCTCTATCATTTCTCTTCATATTACATGGATTGAAAAGGATTTTCCTGTAGATTGCTGACTTGATGCATGACGATGACTGCTTGTCTAGCTTGCTAGCTAAGATTTTGAAAATATGATGTTGGCATGATCAGCCCATCAAAGCTAAGGTGATTTTAGGTAATTTTATCTGTGGCCAATGACCTTAAGCCTTCTTGGATGGGCACTTCTGTTTATTTATTTACTTTTATTTAACTAGGCAAGTCAGTATAAGAACAAATTCTTATTTACAGTGATGACCTACCACGGTCAAACCCTAACGACGCTGGGCCAATTGTGCGCCACCCTATGGGACTACTAATCACGGCCAGTTGTGATACAGCCTGAAATCAAACCAGGGTCTGTAGTGACACCTCTAGCACTGAGATGCAGTGCCTTAGACTGCTGCACAAATTTCAAGAACTTTGAAAGTTTCTTAATTAAGTGCAGTCGCAAAAATCATCAACGGCAATGATGAAACTGGCTCTCATGAGGACCGCCACAGGAAGGGAAGACCCAGAGTTACCCCTCTTGTGGAGGATAAGTTCATTAGAGTTACCAGCCTCAGAAATTCAAGGTCAAGTAACAGACACATCTCAACAGCAACTGTTCAGAGGAGACTGTGTGAATCAGGCCTTCAAGGTCGAATTGCTGCAAAGAAACCACTACTAAAAGACACCAATAATAAGAAGAGACTTGCTGGGGACAAGAAACACCAGCAATGGACATTAGACCTGTGGAATGATTTAGACCAGTCTGATGAGTCCAAATTTGAGATTTTGGTTCCAACCGCCGTGTCTTTGTGAGACGCAGAGTAGGTGAATGGATATTCTCTGCATGTGTGGTTCCCACGTGAAGCATGGAGGAGGAGGTGTGATGGTGTTGGGGTGCTTTGCTGGTGACACTGCCAGTGATTTATTTAGATTTCAAGGCACACTTAATCAGCATGGCTACCACAGCATTCTGCAGCGATACGCCATCCCATCTGGTTTGCGCTTAGTGGGACTTTTGTTTTTTGACAGGACAATGACCCAACACACTTCCAGGCTGTGTAAGAGCTATTTGACCAAGAAGGAGAGGGATGGAGTGCTGCATCAGATGACCTGGCCTCCACAATCACCCGACCTCAACCCAATTGAGATGGTTTGGGATGAGTTGGACCGCAGAGTGAAGGAAAAGCAGCCAACAAGTGCTCAGCATATTTGGGAACTCCTTCAAGACGGTTGGAAAAACATTCCAGGTGAAGCTGGTTGAGAGAATGCCAAGAGTGTGCAAAGCTGCCATCAAGGCAAAGGGTGGCTACTTTGAAGAATGTCAAATATAAAATATATTTTGATTTGTTTAACACTGTTTAAGACTCCATATGTGCTATTTTATAGTTTTTATGTCTTCACTATTATTCTACAATGTATAAAACAGTAAAAATAAAGAAAAACCCTTGAATGAGTAGGTGTGTCCAAACCTATTTTGACTGGTATTGTATATATTTATATATATATATATATCATTTTAAGTCAAATTTTACTTTTTGTAGCAGGTTAAGAAAATCTACGCAGGAGGTTAGTAGAATTAATGTAGCAAGTTAGGAAAATGTAGTTAATGTTAGGAAAAGGTTTAGGGTTAGCTAAAATTAAATTAAAAATCAACTTTTGACATTAATTTGACAAAAGCTGGATCCCTTCTAGCCATGACAAGTTTCCCCTGAGCGTGGAGGGGTGAACCCTGGGCCCATATCCACACAGCAACTCAGTGTAGGAGTGCCGGTCTAGGATCAGGTCCTAACCTGTCCATATAATCTTATTAATTATGATCTACAAGACAAAATTGATCCTAGATCAGCACACATACTCTGAGACACTTTGTCTCGGGCCCTGGTCTCATGAAAATAAGGTAAAATAAAATTGTATTAGTCACATACACACATGGTTAGCAGATGTTAATGTGAGTGTAGCGAAATGCTTGTGCTTCTAGTTTCGACAATGCAGTAATAACAGTAATAATCTAACCTAACAATTCCACAACTACTACCTTATACACACAAGTAAAGAATATGTACATAAAGATATATGAATGAGTGATGGTACAGAATGGCATAGGCAAGATGCAGTAGATGGTATAGAGTACAGTATATACATATGAGATGAGTAAGGTAGGGTCTATAAACATAAAGTGGCATAGTTTAAAGTGGCTAGTGATACATGTATTACATAAAGATGGCAAGTAGATAATATAGAGTACAGTATATACATATACATATGAGATGAGTAATGTAGGGTATGTAAACATTATATTAAGTGGCATTGTTTAAAGTGGCTAATGATACATTTTTACATCAATTCCCATCAATTTCCATTATTAAAGTGGCTGGAGTTGAGTCAGTATGTTGGCAGCAGCCACTCAATGTTAGTGGTGGCTGTTAAACAGTCTGATGGCCTTGAGATAGAAGCTGTTTTTCAGTCTCTCGGTCCCTGCTTTGATGCACCTGTACTGACCTCGCCTTCTGGATGATAGCGGGGTGAACAGGCAGTGGCTCGGGTGGTTGTTGTCCTTGATGATCTTTATGGCCTTCCTGTGACATCGGGTGGTGTAGGTGTCCTGGAGGGCAGGTAGTTTGCCCCCGGTGATGCGTTGTGCAGACCTCACTACCCTCTGGAGAGCCTTACGGTTGTGGGCGGAGCAGTTGCCGTACCAGGCGGTGATACAGCCCGACAGGATGCTCTCGATTGTGCATCTGTAGAATTTGTGAGTGCTTTTGGTGATAAGCCAAATTTATTCAGCCTCCTGAGGTTGAAGAGGCGCTGCTGCGCCTTCTTCATGATGCTGTCTGTGTGGGTGGACCAATTCAGTTTGTCTGTGATGTGTATGCCAAGGAACTTAAAACTTACTACCCTCTCCACTACTGTCCCGTTGATGTGGATAGGGGCATGCTCCCTCTGCTGTTTCCTGAAGTCCACAATCATCTCCTTTGTTTTGTTGACGTTAAGTGTGAGGTTATTTTCCTGACACCACACTCCGAGGGCACTCAAAATGGATAGTTTGGGACTGAAATAATTTTGGCATTTGTGTGCACTCACTGTAAGCAAGTCCTTCACCCAGTCAATCCCATGACCTTGGAAAGGACCACACAATTAGGAAGTGGCAGCGTCATGCTATTCCTAACGGTTGCACTTTATGGAGCCATTAGTTAATGCCACCTCAACTCACGGCTTGACAGATATTGGACACCGCACCAAAGTGTTACACAGGGAGAACTCTATCTGTCCCAAAGTTGTCCATTCCCACTAGGCACATGCTGTTTGAATCAAAATTGTTTCCACAACATTTCAATGAAATTACGTTGAACCAATGTGGAATAGACTTTGAATTGACATCTGTGCCCAGTGGGTTCCTATCTTTGCTATAATTGAATTTAAGATGTGAATAAGGTGAAAATTAACATATTATTGTTCATGATAATAATAAGAGCATGTAATCCATTTATGAAGAATAGAATAATACAATTTACACATTTTGAGTCATGTGAAATATAATTACGTAACATAAATAATATTCACCTGAGAAGAAATTGGCTCATAAAATGTATACGGCGAGGGTGAGTAGACTTGGCTACATTCACGTTGCGAGACGCGCGAGGAGGGTGTTCTAGCGCTTCGATCACATCGACAGTGTTTTTCATTGTGGCACACAATAATGACATTAATTTCCAATGAAACGTCTTGCAGCATTGCGTTTCAGAAGCAGTTGCAGTGCATTCTGTATGGTGCATACGATGGATTTATCGAACGTGTGCGTCAAACTGTATGTGTAGACGGCTTGACAGAAATAGTAGCAGAAGGTGAATGTTGAACTTTTGTTGCACACATATCCAGATGATGCTGCGTACTATTTTGCGTAAACCCTGTCGGTGTGTTCGAAGCGTAAACAGCGTAGCGCCAAGTAGCCTGTAGTCCAGTCGAGGTACTGGTGTGTGAAGTCTAAACTGATGTCTGCCTTATTCTGTCGTCTGCTGAACTCGTGCAACATGTAACAGTTTTCTGTTTCTGCTTCATGATACAATGATATCCTCAGTGTCAATAATAATTTTGAGAGAACAGTTTAGAAAATAAGACAACTTTCATTGCACTTTTATTTTTTTTGGCAATCAATCTGCGCATCTTTCCCTGATCGTTTCAGACAGTCCTGTTCGTGGGTCGTGGCAGGTATCCGCATGCGTCGTCCTCAAACAATTGATGCCGTGAGCTGTTCTCAGATTTTTAAATAGGCTTACCTTTTATATTTTATCTGGACATGTTATTTCTCTCAAAGGCCCGCGGCATTTGAAGGTAGGTTGTGATGTTGTCTGCTTGAATGACTATTCAGCGCAAGCTTTCTATTGTATCACTGGATACTAAGCGGAATGCCCTCCATCTACCCCGCTCAAAGTCGGCAATGCGGTTTCATTATCTAGGCTACTTCAGCATCGCTCACTGGAAGTAGTTTGGAATATGTCTTTTAAATTGACTAGGGTGACCTTATCAAGGATACCATATATGACATTCATATTGGACTGCAAAATCACAAATGTTAGTTCGTTTGTAGCCTACCGCCAGGCTACCACTCAACTGCAAATATTAAGTTTGCATTCAGCCTACATCCAGTTGTAATAGAGTGAGTGCAGTCTTTTTCTTCTGAATGCCCACGGTAGGCTGAATCATACATGGGATGATATTGCAGTAAACTAGAAGAAGACAGGCTTTGTGCTGTGCATACTAAGTAATTTTCACTATGTTCAATTTGAAACGAAGTTATCGTTAGAATGACACATATATGGTCAGAAATGCCGGTTTGAATCGGACTGCTTGTTGTACCTGTCTGTATTTGACTCGAGCTACACGGTAGGGATGACATTGAACTGTGCAAGCAAGCTACGTACGTGGGAGCTGAAGTTTTGCGTCCTCCTTTATAGTTCTACAGTATGCCTCCTGTCCTGGATGGTATGGGGACGGGTTGTGGAATTTCTATTATTTTACACCCTCAAACTATAAATCAAAGGAAGTTGGGAAGAAGCAGAAACCTAATGTTCTCCAATTTCATATTATTCATCACTTTGCTGGCTGCACAGAGAGATGAGATGGCCCCAGTGAAAACAAAGTTGACTTATGTATTATCCTTCAGAAAGTTAACTATTTGTACTTACTTATTTTGTAGGCAGCAGGTAGCCTAGTGGTTAGAGCGTTGGGCCAGTAACTGAAAGGTTCCTAAATCGAAGGGTAAAAATCGGTCGTTCTGACAAGCCTTGACAGCTTGTTCCTAGGCCGTCATTGTAAAGAAGACTGTGTTCTTAACTAACTTGCCTAGTAAAGTAAATAAATAGTTACTTTGTAGCATGTGCTAATTGAAATCTATTAAACTGAATAAAGTACACTTTTCTGGGGGTCATTTAGCCTACTTGGGTAAATATAAGTATTGTAGACCTATAGTTTGGGGGACTTCATTGGATAATTTTGAACTAGACCTATTTTCTGCCTTTAATCTATTACTAGTGCCTTTAATCTATTACTTGAGTCTTTAATCTATTACTAGAGTCTTTCATCTATTACTAGTGTCTTTAATCTATTACTAGAGTCTTTAATCTATTACTAGTGTCTTTAATCTATTACTAGAGTCTTTAATCTATTAGTAGTGTCTTTAATCTATTAGTAGTGTCTTTAATCTATTAGTAGAGTCTTTCATCTATTACTAGTGTCTTTAATCTATTACTAGAGTCTTTCATCTATTACTAGTGTCTTTAATCTATTACTAGAGTCTTTAATCTATTAGTAGAGTCTTTAATCTATTAGTAGTGTCTTTAATCTATTAGTAGTGTCTTTAATCTATTAGTAGTGCCTTTAATCTATTACTGGTGTCTTTAATCTATTACTAGTGTATTTAATCTATTAGTAGTGCCTTTAATCTATTACTAGTGCCTTTAATCTAGTACTAGTGTCTTTAATCTATTACTAGTGTCTTTAATCTATTACTAGTGTCTTTAATCTATTATCAGTGTCTAGCGACTGCATTTGGTTCTGGGTGTTGAGATGAATCACTTACAGCCAGGGTTGGAGAGTAACTGATTACATGTCCTGCTAGTGAGTAATAATCAATTAATCTGATTATTTTAATTTTTTTACTGTAACTAATCAGTTAGGTTAAAAGCTAAAACATTGTAATAAAATGACAGATACTTTTGGTAAACTATACGAGTACTTCTTGGATTACTTTTAAATTCAGAAAGGATATTTGTATAAAAATAATACTTTGACACCTTTCTGTTTTCTCAATTACATTCAATTTAACATTTAAAAAAGTTAAAAGTTCAAGTTTGTTCCACCTTAGCAAATCTGACCACAAGTCAGACACCGTTAGGATGACACTCCAAATATCGTTGTATGGTTGTATGGAGGAGAACAAGGCGCAGCGTGATAAGAATACATTCTTCTTTTAATTAAATGAAGGACACTTAACAAAATAACAAAATGAACGTGCAGCTACAATAACAAGTGCTGACAGGCAGCTACACATAGACAATAACCCACAAAATACCCAAGGAATATGGCTACCTAAATATGGTCCCCAATCAGAGACAACAATAAACAGCTGCCTCTGATTGGGAACCAATCTAGGCAACCATAGACATATAAACACCTAGATATACTACAACCCCTAGACATACAAAACCCCTAGACAAAACAAAAACTACACAAACCACCCTCGTCACACCCTGACCTAAACAAACACCAACGTTTTGGCATCATGTGCCTTCTTTGGGTAATCCAAAAGGTAAATTGAGGACAATGTTGGACTAGTACCTGTAATGGATTGCATTAAGAAAGTAACCTACCCAACCCTGTTTACAGATGTAGGATCTTAATTTGATTACTCTTTTGTTGCTGAGAATTTTCCTGCACAGCAGGAAATGCAAAATTGTAATGTATTCAGGGTTTAAAAAGGCTTCTAATGTTTGTAATTTCCACTTTAAAATGTCAGACTTGATTTGCCCTAACGAAAAATGTATCAAACCCTACAAAAAAAAATCCATTATATATAATCCACGTAAGAATTCACATTTCCTGTTGCTGCCAGATTATTTTCATGCTGTAGCAAACTGGCTCAAATTAAGATCCTACATCTGTACCATGCACTTAGCATGTACTTACACACTGTGCCGTCAATGTGCCGTCAACGACTTTCCCCTGACCTACTGTTAAAAAAGGAAGGAAGAATCTTACTGAAAGTATTATTTTCTATCCTCATATTTTATGTTATCCTCAAAGAAGAATGAGTACTCTACAATAATTAAGCATTTCAAAGACTGTATTTAGCTTGCCTGATTAGTCAGCCCGTTTCCAAGGTAGCAACTTCCTTATGGTTATATGAAAGTAGTCTATACTCTTTCGAAGAATTCGGCAAATTCACAATCGGAAAGAGGATCTCTTGACAATCTCTCCACCCAACACAAGTAGAGCGTTACCATGATGTGTTGTCTCAAACCATACGTATGTGTTTGCTTTTCTCCCATATAGGTTGGGCTCCTGTTGAGGGTGGTCAAAGATAGAGTCACACCACTACGTGTAGTACTGAGAAGAGTGGCCAAGTTCCAATACACGGACTGGTGTATCTAGGTAGGGTGGTCCAGCCCAGGCTCCAGGCTATGTCTCCCTGGCTGTGGGAGAGCTATTCCATGCTGAGTTGAAAGGGACCTGCTTGGCTGGGGAATACGGGAACAGACATGGGGCTGGGACAGTCCAACAAGGCTCCTGTCACCGATGACACAGAGGAGAGTGAGTAATGACCAATGACTGTTTATGAATGGACAAAGCCATCGATCACGTGACACCATTCATTCCTATGTGAAGCCAAATGAAGTCGGTTAAGATGGGGTCTCATGAGACATAACATGCTCATTTTGAGTTACTCCGGGAAGTGACTTTGAAGGCTACCTCAGTGCTGCTCCTACTCATTGAGTAACTAAATTATCCTTATAACTTCTTCTATGTGCGATTTTAAAATAGTCTGTTCAAGAAGGATATACACTGAGTGTACAAACATTCCATGACATAGACTGGCCAGGTGTATCCAGGTCAAAGCAATGATCCCTTATTGATGTCACTCAATCCAAAATTAAATCTAGAATCGGCTTCCTATATTGCAACAAAGCATCCTTCAGTCATGCTGCCAAACATACCCTCGTAAAACTGACCATCCTACCAATCCTCGACTTCGGCGATCATCTACAGTGCCTTGCGAAAGGGATGCAGCCAAGAGGCCCATGATCACTCTGGATGAACTGCAGAGATCTACAGCTGAGGTGGGAGACTCTGTCCATAGGACAACAATCAGTCGTATATTGCACAAATCTGGCCTTTATGGAAGAGTGGCAAGAAGAAAGCCATTTCTTAAAGATATCCATAAAAAGTGTCGTTTAAAGTTTGCCACAAGCCACCTGGGAGACACACCAAACATGTGGAAGAAGGTGCTCTGGTCAGATGAAACCAAAATTGAACTTTTTGGCAACAATGCAAAACGTTATGTTTGGCGTAAAAGCAACACAGCTCATCACCCTGAACACACCATCCCCACTGTCAAACATGGTGGTGGCAGCATCATGGTTTGGGCCTGCTTTTCTTCAGCAGGGACAGGGAAAATGGTTAAAATTGATGGGAAGATGGATGGAGCCAAATACAGGACCATTCTGGAAGAAAACCTGATGGAGTCTGCAAAAGACCTGAGACTGGGACGGAGATTTGTCTTCCAACAAGACAATGATCCAAAACATAAAGCAAAATCTACAATGGAATGGTTCAAAAATAAACATATCCAGGTGTTAGAATGGCCAAGTCAAAGTCCAGACCTGAATCCAATCGAGAATCTGTGGAAAGAACTGAAAACTGCTGTTCACAAATGCTCTCCATCCAACCTCACTGAGCTCGAGCTGTTTTGCAAGGAGGAATGGGAAAAAAATTCAGTCTCTCGATGTGCAAAACTGATAGACATACCCCAAGCGACTTACAGCTGTAATCGCAGCAAAAGGTGGCGCTACAAAGTATTAACTTAAGGGGGCTGAATAATTTTGCACGCCCAATTTTTCAGTTTTTGATTTGTTAAAAAAGTTTGAAATATCCAATAAATGTCGTTCCACTTCATGATTGTGTCCCACTTGTTGTTGATTCTTCACAAAAAAATACAGTTTTATATCTTTATGTTTGAAGCCTGAAATGTGGCAAAAGGTCGCAAAGTTCAAGGGGGCCGAATACTTTCGCAAGGCACTGTATAAAATAGCCTCCAACACTCTACTCAACAAATTGGATGCAGTCTATCACAGTGTCATCCGTTTTGTCACCAAAGCCCCATACACTACCCACCACTGCGACCTGTACGCTCTCGTTGGTTGGCCCTCACTTCATACTCGTCCCCAAACCCACTGGCTACAGGTTATCTACAAGTCTCTGCTAGGTAAAGCCCCGCCTTATCTCAGCTCACTGGTCACCATAGCTGCACCCATATCTCCCTCACTAGCTTTAAGCAACAGCTGTCAGAGCAGCTCATAGATCACTGCACCTGTACATAGCCCATCTGTAAACAGCCCATCTATCTACCTCATCCCCATACTGTATTTATTTATTTATCTTGCTCCTTTGCACCCCAGTATCTCTACTTGCACATTCATCTTGCACATCTACCATTCCAGTGTTTAATTGCTATATTGTAATTACTTCGCCACCATGGCCTATTTATTGCCTTAACTCCCTTATCTTACCTCATTTGCACTCACTGTATATAGACTTTTTGTTTAATTTTTTTCAACTGTATTATTGACTGTATGTTTTGTTTATTCCATGTGTAACTCTGTGTTGTTGTATGTGTCGAACTGCTATGCTTTATCTTGGCCAGGTCGCAGTTGCAAATGAGAACTTGTTCTCAACTAGCCTACCTGGTTAAATAAAGGTGTTCTCAACTAGCCTACCTGGTTAAATAAAGGTGTTCTCAACTAGCCTACCTGGTTAAATAAAGGTGAAATAAAATAAAAAATAAAACGTGTTAAATCCACTTCAATCAGCGTAGATGAAGGGGAGGGGAAAGGTTAAAGAAGGATTTTTAAGCCTTGAGACAGTTGAGACATGGATTGTGTATGTGTGCCTTTCAGAGGGTAAATGGGCAAGACTAAAGATTTAAGTGTCTTTGAGCGGGGTATGATAGTAGGTGCCAGACGCACCAGTTTCCCGTGTGAATCAAGAGTGGTCCACCACCCAAAAGACATCAAGCCAACTTGACACAACTGTGGGAAGCATTGGAGTCAATATTGGCCAGCATCCCTGTGGAATGCTGTCGGCTCCTTGTAGAGTCCATACCCTGACGAATTGAGGATGTTCTGAGGGCAAAAGGATGTGCAACTTAATGTTTTGTACAACTGGTGTATTAGAAGCCAATTATTGGTACCATGAATGTCTTCAAAACATTTTTTCATTTACATGAAGATTCACCACGAAGATTGCAATTTTTCCATTTACTATGCAGTACCGCAGTCAGCTTTGAACTTCTATGGCTCCAATGAGAGGGGTCAGTCGTTCTCCCTTGGTAATGACCCAGGCCAACCTGTTATAAAGTGGGCAATGGGGATTATTTGATATTCATCCTGTTGGATCTGTCTTTGCCTGTATAAGCTTCTCTGAGTGTATTCCAGTAGCCTCTATACCAAAAATGAATATGACACATTGAACAAACAGATGAAGATAAATAAACAGAAATGTAAGCATCGGTAAATCCACAGTTACTAATATTAAGTCTTAAAAGTTAGCTATGTGTTTCTGAACAATGCAATGGTACGGTGTAGGATCTTAATTTGATCACCCTGTTGCATTATAACTTTCCTGTAATGCAGGGAATTTAAAGCTTGTAGTGTATTTGAGTTTTAAAAAGGTTTCTGAAGTTTGTAATTTCCAATTTGAAATTTCAAACTTGATTTTCCCTTTCAAAAACATTATCAACCCCTACAGAAATGTCCATCAATTATTAAGATGTTTCCTCCCTTTCATCTACACTGATTGAAGTGGATTTAACAAGTGACATCAATAAGGGATCATCGCTTTCACCTGGATTCATCTGATCAGTCTATGTCATGGAAAGAGCAGGTGTTCTTAATGTTCTGAATACTCAGTGTATACTAGGTACTGTAAGTGGAGTTCAACATCTTTGAATATCCTCTAGATGAATTTAAACCCCAATGAGTCTACAGAGTACATTAGCTATTCAAGGCCTCTCACTGGGTCCCTCTTTAATTAAAGCCATGATGTTTTTCTCTATATTTGACATAATGAAGTATATGTCATCTGAGGGTGTTTTACATTTTGTGATGATGTACGGTTTCTACAACTAACCTTCTTCACTCCCTAGAATACAGTTACTGTCACAGTATAGACTAGAGAAGAGATTCATCGATGGACTAACAAGTTCTGTAAATGTTCATCTCTATCATATTAATGAAGGTGACAGAGCATAAGCGTAGGATTCTTTATTGCACAGGATGAGGACAGGATCTTGGTAATGGCTGGAGTGGAATCAGTGGAATGGTATCAAACACATGGTTTCCATGGTTTCTATGTGTTTGATGCCATTCCATTCGCTCTGTTCCAGCCATTATTATGAGCCGTTCTCCCCTCAGCAGCCTCCACTGATTTATTGGTAGGTCAGCTTTGACAGACAGACAGACAGACAGACAGACAGACAGACAGACAGACAGACAGACAGACAGACAGACAGACAGACAGACAGACAGACAGACAGACAGAATACAGACAGACAGACAGACAGACAGACAGACAGACAGACAGACAGACAGACAGACAGACAGAGTACAGAATACAGAATACAGAATACAGAGTACAGAATACAGAGTGTACTATTTCTATCTCTACAATTGAATATTTTCTAGAACGTACACTTTGGACATGCTTTGCTGTGACATGAGGCACATAGTTATCTAATACCGTTTCCAGAGTAATGGTCATAGACATATTTCAACGTTTTCTTTCCTGTTATTTGAGCTTCTGCCATCGATCAACCTGTTAGAAAGGAAAAGTTACCCATTATGAACAAAGTCATCACCTCAGAAATAAAAGTCATGTCGGACTCAGAATCGTACTTGGGAGGTCAAAATAACTGGAGTGCTCCTTGACGTTGTTGTTATGTCTTTGACATTGCAGTTGTGTGTTCATTTTTCTAATGACACACATTTACTGCCTGGTCACCTGGGATAATGACAGGGATAATGAGAGAGACAGAGAGAAAGACAGAGAAACAGACAGACAGACAGAGAGACAGAGAAAGACAGAGAGACAGAGAGACAGATTTAGTACATCAACAGGACTGAGTGCTTTATGAGACTATTAAGAATGGGAATGAAGTGTTCCTGTTTACAGCAAACACACATTCAGTTATGGATCACAACAATAAAGAAGTCAATTACTGGACGTGATTATTTATTGACTCACGCTGGGGTAATCTTAAAAACATCACTCGGCAGTAGAGATGTGGTAATAATGGTTGAATATAAGCGCAGCTGTCTGGGACTGATGATGTTGCTGTTGATGATGTAATGTAATACCTGGGACATTGATTGGTGGATTCAATGTGACATTGATTGCTGGATTTAAAAAAGTATTACTCAGTTGGCTATTGTCCCTGGAACCAAAATCATGTCATGTGTATTACGTATTACAGGTAGGACATGACTTTGTCCTGTTAACCATCGTGCTAAAGCTGTGCCTTGTCCTCCCTCCCTCCACACCCTAGCTGTCTGTTTGTCCTGTTAACCATCATGCTAAAGCTGTGCCTTGTCCTCCCTCCCTCCCCACCCTAGCTGTCTGTTTGTCCTGTTAACCATCATGCTAAAGCTGTGCCTTGTCCTCCCTCCCTCCCCACCCTAGCTGTCTGTTTGTCCTGTTAACCATCATGCTAAAGCTGTGCCTTGTCCTCCCTCCCTCCCCACCCTAGCTGTCTGTTTGTCCTGTTAACCATCATGCTAAAGCTGTGCCTTGTCCTCCCTCCCTCCCCACCCTAGCTGTCTGTTTGTCCTGTTAACCATCATGCTAAAGCTGTGCCTTGTCCTCCCTCCCCACCCTAGCTGTCTGTTTGTCCTGTTAACCATCATGCTAAAGCTGTGCCTTGTCCTCCCTCCCTCCCTCCCTCCCTCCCTCCCTCCCTCCCTCCCTCCCTCCCTCCCTCCCTCCCTCCCTCCCTCCCTCCCTCCCTCCCTCCCTGTCTGGCTGTCTGGCTGGCTGGCTGTCTGGCTGGCTGGCTGTCTGGCTGGCTGGCTGTCTGGCTGGCTGGCTGTCTGGCTGGCTGTCTGGCTGTCTGGCTGGCTGTCTGGCTGTCTGGCTGGCTGTCTGTCTGTCTGTCTGTCTGTCTGGCTGTCTGTCTGGCTGTCTGTCTGGCTGACTGTCTGGCTGGCTGTCTGTCTGGCTGTCTGTCTGTTTGTCCTCCCTGTCTGTCTGCCTGCCTGTCTGTCTGCCTGCCTGCCTGCCTGTCTGTCTGTCTGTCTGTCTGTCTGTCTGTCTGTCTGTCTGTCTGTCTGTCTGTCTGTCTGTCTGTCTGTCTGTCTGTCTGTCTGTCTGCCCGTCTGCCCGTCTGCCCGTCTGTCTGTCTGTTTGTCCTGTCTGTCTGTCTGTCTATCTGTCCATCCGTCTGTCCGTCCGTCTGTCCGTCCGTCCGTTGTTTCTCTCCCCTGGACAAGCCCGTTTGGTGATCATGCTTTATTCACGCTCCGGTTGACTGGGACCCATGGGTTCTGTTTCAGTAGCCACAGCAACCACATGACTTCCTTAGACATGGCTGCTCGGCAGTGTACGTGAGGCTCCGCTATAGCCTCTCTATAGAGAGAGTGTGAGTGAGAGAGAGAGAAAGACAGACGGACGGAGGGACAGACAGCGTTATAGACAGATAGACAGAGTAACTAACTGACACTGCAGCCTCTTTGCACCTAACATGACTGCTCTGCTGTCTCCTCCTAGTCAGACCACAGCTGTCCTACCCTAAGCCCCCATCACATCCAGTTAGGCTCAGAGCCTGAAGCGAGGGATATTATGATATATCCACTCCAGAGAGGAAGCCCCATGTGCTTCTTTAATAGCAGGGCTGGTAAACAGTGAAGCACAACTAGCGGAGAGGGGAAGTGCCACTGATACATGACTAACTGAACATATAATTACCTGTCGCATCCAATCCATCTGCTCCGACGGGATGTGGGGTGTTGCTGCTCGGTGGGGGGGTGCACCGGCCAGGTCACATGAAGGGGGACAGAGAGTGGGTGGCAGCTGCATGGCACCCTGGGAGACGTGGAAAGAGAGAGGGATAACCTTCTGTCCCTGTTACCATGGCTGTGAAAATAGGCCACAACTGTCTCCAATTGGAGAGAGTGTAATCAGTGTACTTGGTGAGGGAAAATGTAAGGCTCAGAGCAGGAAAGATTGAACTGTCTCCAATTGGAGAGAGTGTAATCAGTGTACGTGGTGAGGGAAAATGTAAGGCTCAGAGCAGGAAAGATTGAACTGTCTCCAATTGGAGAGAGTGTAATCAGTGTACTTGGTGAGGGAAAATGTAAGGCTCAGAGCAGGAAAGATTGAACTGTCTCCAATTGGAGAGAGTGTAATCAGTGTACGTGGTGAGGGAAAATGTAAGGCTCAGAGCAGGAAAGATTGAACTGTCTCCAATTGGAGAGAGTGTAATCAGTGTACTTGGTGAGGGAAAATGTAAGGCTCAGAGCAGGAAAGATTGAACTGTCTCCAATTGGAGAGAGTGTAATCAGTGTACGTGGTGAGGGAAAATGTAAGGCTCAGAGCAGGAAAGATTGAACTGTCTCCAATTGGAGAGAGTGTAATCAGTGTACTTGGTGAGGGAAAATGTAAGGCTCAGAGCAGGAAAGATTGAACTGTCTCCAATTGGAGAGAGTGTAATCAGTGTACGTGGTGAGGGAAAATGTAAGGCTCAGAGCAGGAAAGATTGAACTGTCTCCAATTGGAGAGAGTGTAATCAGTGTACTTGGTGAGGGAAAATGTAAGGCTCAGAGCAGGAAAGATTGAACTGTCTCCAATTGGAGAGAGTGTAATCAGTGTACTTGGTGAGGGAAAATGTAAGGCTCAGAGCAGGAAAGTGCTGAAAGGCAACGGAAATGTTGATTCTGTTCAGTGGAAAACATGCAACGTCTTTACATTTTTTTGTGAAAGTGTATTGTCTTCTTCTGGGCTATAATGTAAACTGCCTCTACTTTCTCTCCCCAAGTTCATTTTATATCAAGGGGCAGTCTGTCTGCATCTGATTGTGGCATTATTATAATGAGCTGAATGAAACAGCTGACTTCCTGTTTAGAACCTTTTACATATTAGTCTATAAGGCTACCTCACAGGCTTTTAAAAAGGACACTGACTGTAAATTATTTTTAATGTCATTTCATTGGCATTTGATATTCTCATACCTACTTTATTCATTATTCAGAAACAAGATAGTGATTTAATGTGATGCTGTTTCCCTGATATGGAAATGAGCAGATGCTCCTCTTTTTCCACAGTTCATTTCGATCACTTCCAAATCTTAAGGGCTATCGGGAAAGGAAGTTTCGGGAAGGTAAGTCAGTTTTAGTAAATTGCTGAGTCAAGGAGCAGCTACCTACTGTGACCTTCTTATCATTCAAACACACACACACACCATTTAGTTTCAGGACAGAATTTAGCCCTAGCATCTCAGATAAGTCTAATTAAAGTGGTTAGTCTGTTGCAGGTTGTATTGAAACTGCTATTATCATTGGCTAAATGGCTATTATTATGTAACTAGATATCTACACATTAAATCATCTTTTTTTTGTCTTGACAAGGGGAACCCAGGTTTCCATCCAATTGGCGACAAGATTTTAATGTAAATATTCAAAGATGTCCACAAAAACAATATGCACATTTTCCCAGCAGAGATGTGTTTTCATCAAATTGACTTGTTGAGGATAAAAGGCTGTGTGTGATGACGTAGTGCACATAGAAAGTACTTTTGCAGTTAAATTCCCATGTACCAAATAAAAAAATACAAGTTAATTGGGTTTCCATTTCAAATCTACAGATGGTTTTGTCACAAAAATGTCCCCACTCTGAACTTGGCACGTGCGCTCTAGCCAAAAGCTTGCAGGAACAGTAGGCTGGCCTACATTAGATTATTATGGATAAGTGCAAGATTGTTTTTATTCATTAAACGGTTGTCACGCCCTGACCTTAGAGAATCTTATTATTCTCTGTTTGGTTAGGTCTGGGTGCGACTCGGGTGGGAAATTCTATGTTTTCTGTTTCTTTGTTTTTGGCCGAGTGTGGTTCCCAATCAGAGGCAGCTGTCTATCGTTGTCTCTGATTGGGGATCATACTTAGGCAGCCCTTTTCCCCACCATTAGGTTGTGGGATCTTGTTTTCTGTTTAGTTACTGTTGCCTGACAGAACTGTGCTTTTTCATTTTCGATTTTGTTTGAGTGGTTTTTGAATTAAAATCATGAACACTTTCCACCCTGCGCCTTCGTCTACTTTTTCTACCACCAGTGAGAGCCGTTACAACGGTAGCCAAGCAGCCGATCATCATGTCACCAGACCTGTGAATATTTATTTATTGTCACCTTGCACATTCACCAGCCTGTGAAGTTCATCATAATTTCATTAATCTGTAGCCTAATAAACTACATGGTTTTCCGAGTTGTAGTGGGAGGGCCACACACCATATCATCACATGACTCCAAGTTCACTTAGATATGATGGTTATTATATCAATATTTACAAATAAAAGTATTCCACCGCCATTTATCAATTCATTAATTTTACAAACACAAAAGATCCCACCATGTCGAACGAATAAGTTGTCTATCGACAATTATGAATTTGTACCGACATTTCATGTTGTGACTTTTTGTTGTTGTTGTTGTTGTTGTTGTTGTTGTTGTTCATGCGCATAGTTACAGTTGCAATAGAACAGTTGTTTTCAACTTTCACAGTCTGTGGATGCGCTTTCTTACAGCTTGTGTTTACATATAAGTAAAACAACACTGCAATGGTCAGTAAGAAACACATTCAGTAAAGTCAGTTGATAGCATGATGAATGCACAGCTATTGTCTGTTCTCTCTAGGTGTGCATTGTGCAGAAAAAGGACACAAAGAAAATGTACGCCATGAAGTACATGAACAAACTGAAGTGTGTGGAACGGAACGAGGTCCGCAATGTCTTCAAGGAGATGCAGATCATGCGGAACCTCGAGCATCCCTTCCTTGTCAACTTCTGGTAAGTCTTTGTGTGTCTGTGTGTGTGTGTCTGTGTGTGTGTGTGTGTGTGTGTGTGTGTGTGTATGTGTGTGTCTGTGTGTGTATGTGTGTGTCTGTGTGTGTGTGTGTGTGTGTGTGTGTCTGTGTGTGTCTGTGTGTGTCTGTGTGTGTGTGTGTGTGTGTGTGTGTGTCTGTGTGTGTGTGTGTGTATGTGTGTGTGTGTGTGTGTGTGTGTGTGTGTGTGTGTGTGTGTGTGTGTGTGTGTGTGTGTGTGTGTGTGTGTGAAAGAAGACAGGAATTGCCAGGAACAAGTGTTATGAGGATATTGTGGTTAATTATCTGTAGCAAGAGGACTCTCACCTTGAAAATGGCAGAAGCTTGAATGCGCTTGCCAATCTCACATCTATACGTGTTTGCCCAGCCAAGACATTGACGTCTAGAATGAGGAGGACACACAATACAATGAAGTAGAACAAAACCTCAGACTATCTCAATTTGTCTTTGAAAATCCTGTGGGTAGTGCCTTGTGTTGGCTTATTGAAGTAAGTACATTGTAAAGGTATATTGATGTTAGTCATCAAAAAACATATTGTCTTTACGTTGGTTGATCTCTCACTATGAATCACCAAGAATCACTATTAATCATTCACTGCACATTTATGACCAGTTGAATGCTTTCACAGCTCCATTCCTTCCACATATTTGCCTTATATAGAGATAGGCTCATAAAACCAGTGAGTATCGACCCCTAAAAAGGAGCTGATGACCACTAAAGCTCCTGAGTGTCTTTGGCACTCGATACAGCTCTTATCACCTTGGAGAGGTTAGCGTCTAAAAGGAAAGGCACTAACTTGAGACCAGCCGCTTAACTAGCTGTGTGTGGACTCGGATGAGAGAAGAGGCTAGTGAAGTGGAGGACTAAGGGACTGACAAGTATGGCTAAAGAAGAAAAATAACTGCCATGCTTCCTGTAGTCCAGTTTGGGATTCAACCATTCAATGGCTCGAATGGCTGCTAATTTTTCTATTTTGTATTGTTCCTCTCTTAGTTACCCAAGCTGAGGTAATTACTTCAGATGACTCTGAAATTTTACACAGGCGCGGTTATTTGGGATTTTGCTGTTAACAGTAATGTGAAATAGTTTAGACTCGTTCCTAATTTGACATTGAAGAACTGCAGGTATTTTATGTCTCTCTCTCTCTCTCTCTCTCTCTCTCTCTCGCTGTCTCGCTGTCTCTCTCTCACTGTCTCTCTCTCTCTCTTTCTCTCTCTATCACTCTCTCTCGCTTTCTCTCTCTCTCTCTCTCTCTCTCTCGCGCGCTCTCTCTCTCTCTATCGCTCTCTCTCTCATTCTCTCTCTCCTCTGTCTGGAAATCTCTTCATTATTGCAGGCAGCATCGGCAGCTGGCAGGGACTCACTATCTATGACTGAATCTTTTAATTACTATTTGGAGGATAATAAGCAGAAACGTTCAGTAGTGGAGCCTGTAGTAGAAGAATGGAGCCGTCTGACAAACAAACGATGCTTGCTGTGTGGACAACAAATCCAATAAAAAACAGGCAGGAAGAAGGTCATGCTTTTGGCAGGGTCTTTAAACGCTTGGAGCGAGCTAGTGGAAGATGTCCCTGTAAGATGTGCTTAGGTCAGCTCAGCTGCCCAGTTGGTCAAGTTATGATTGTCCTGAGTGAAGAGCTCAAGGTCATGTCATAAGAGCTCAAGGTCATGTGGGAGATTACCTGCTGCACTCGCAGAGCAATCAGGCGACACGACAGTCAGCGTCCCCCTCTCCTCCTTTCCCCCTCTCCTCCTGCCCTGCCCCCCTCCCTGCAGTCACTGCAGTTGTGACTGGCTCTCAGATGAGGTGTTTGTATATGCCGGCCACTCAGCATAGCAACAACAAAGACTCGTCTCCTGAATGGCAGTGCAATTAGAAATCTATGAATGTGCCATCTGGTATGTGTGTGCATGAGAAAGTAGTCCTGTAGCCCTGTGTGTAGTCCTGTAGCCATGTCTAGTCTCTGTCTGTAGTCCTGTCTGTAGTCCTGTCTGTAGTCCTGTAGCCATGTCTACTCTCTGTCTGTAGTCCTGTCTGTAGTCCTGTCTGTAGTCCTGTAGCCATGTCTACTCTCTGTCTGTAGTCCTGTCTGTAGTCCTGTCTGTAGTCCTGTAGCCATGTCTACTCTCTGTATGTAGTCCTGTCTGTAGTCCTGTCTTAGGTACAGTAGTCCTGTCTGTAGTCCTGTAGCCATGTCTACTCTCTGTCTGTAGTCCTGTAGCCATGTCTACTCTCTGTCTGTAGTCCTGTCTGTAGTCCTGTCTGTGGTACAGTAGTCCTGTCTGTAGTCCTGTAGCCATGCCTACTCTCTGTCTGTAATCATGTCTGTAGTCCTGTAGCCATGTCTACTCTCTGTCTGTAATCTTGTCTGTAGTCCTGTAGCCATGTCTACTCTCTGTCTGTAATCCTGTCTGTAGTCCTGTCTGTAGTCCTGTAGCCATGTCTACTCTCTGTTTGTAGCCCTGTCTGTAGTCCTGTCTGTAGTCCTGTAGCCATGTCTACTCTCTGTCTGTAGCCCCGTCTGTAGTCCTGTCTGTGGTACAGTAGTCCTGTCTGTAGTCCTGTAGCCATGTCTACTCTCTGTCTGTAGTCCAGTCTGTAGTCCTGTAGCCATGTCTACTCTCTGTCTGTAATCATGTCTGTAGTCCTGTCTGTAGTCCTGTAGCCATGTCTACTCTCTGTTTGTAGCCCTGTCTGTAGTCCTGTCTGTAGTCCTGTAGCCATGTCTACTCTCTGTCTGTAGCCCTGTCTGTAGTCCTGTCTGTGGTACAGTAGTCCTGTCTGTAGTCATGTAGCCATGTCTACTCTCTGTCTGTAGCACTGTCTGTAGTCCTGTCTGTGGTACAGTAGTCCTCTGTAGTCCTGTAGCCATGTCTACTCTCTGTCTGTAGCCCTGTCTGTAGTCCTGTCTGTAGTCCTGTAGCCATGTCTACTCTCTGTCTGTAGCCCTGTCTGTAGTCCTGTCTGTGGTACAGTAGTCCTGTCTGTAGTCATGTAGCCATGTCTACTCTCTGTCTGTAGCACTGTCTGTAGTCCTGTCTGTGGTACAGTAGTCATGTCTACACTCTGTCTGTAGCCCTGTCTGTAGTCCTGTCTGTGGTCCTGTAGCCATGTCTACTCTCTGTCTGTAGCCCTGTCTGTAGTCCTGTAGCCATGTATCCTCTCTGTCTGTAGTCCTGTCTGTAGTCCTGTAACCCTGTCTGTAGTCCTGTAGCCATGTCTAATCTCTGTCTGTAGTCCTGTCTGTAGTCCTGTCTGTGGTACAGTAGTCCTGTAGCCATGTCTACTCTCTGTCTGTAGTCCTGTTTGTAGTCCTGAAGCCAAGTCTACTCTCTGTCTGTAGTCCTGTCTGTAGTCCTGTAGCCCTGTCTACACTCTGTCTGTAGCCCTGTCTGTAGTCCTGTCTGTGGTCCTGTAGCCATGTCTACTCTCTGTCTGTAGTCCAGTCTGTAGTCCTGTAGCCATGTATACACTCTGTCTGTAGCCCTGTCTGTAGTCCTGTCTGTGGTCCTGTAGCCATGTCTACTCTCTGTCTGTAGTCCAGTCTGTAGTCCTGTAGCCATGTATACACTCTGTCTGTAGCCCTGTCTGTAGTCCTGTAGCCATGTCTACTCTCTGTCTGTAGTCCAGTCTGTAGTCCTGTAGCCATGTATACACTCTGTCTGTAGCCCTGTCTGTAGTCCTGTCTGTGGTCCTGTAGCCATGTCTACTCTCTGTCTGTAGCCCTGTCTGTAGTCCTGTAGCCATGTCTCCTCTCTGTCTGTAGTCCTGTCTGTAGTCCTGTAACCCTGTCTGTAGTCCTGAAGCCATGTCTACTCTCTGTCTGTAGTCCTGTCTGTAGTCCTGTAGCCCTGTCTGTAGTCCTGTAGCCATGTCTACTCTCTGTCTGTAGTCCTGTCTGTAGTCCTGTCTGTGGTACAGTAGTCCTGTCTGTAGTCCTGTAGTCATGTCTACGCTCTGTCTATAGACCTGTAATCCTGTATGTAGTCCTGTAGCCCTGTCTGTAGTCCTGTCTACTCTATGTATGTAGTGCTCTAGTCCTGTAGTCCTGTATATGCTCTGTCTGTAGTCATGTATGTAGTCCAGTAGTCATGTAGTCCTGTCTGTAGTCCTGTCTAGTCTCTGTCTGTAATCATGTAGTCCTGTATGTATCCTGTGTGTAGTCCAGTAGTCCTGTAGTCCTGTCTATAGTCCTGTAATCCTGTGTGTAGTCCAGTAGTCCTGTCTATAGTCCTGTAGTCCTGTCTGGAGTCCTTAAGCCCTGTAGTCCTGTGTACTCTCTGTCTGTAGTCCTGTAATCCTGTGTGTAGTCCAGTAGTCCTGTCTATAGTCCTGTAGTCCTGTCTTTAGTCCAGTAGACAGACAGACAGGCAGGCAGGCAGACAGACAGACAGATGCACTCTGTGTCCTGGCCAGAGCCCGACTCAGCAGCACAGCACTCACTTTTATATTTGTATGTGTATTTGTTAGGGATCCCCATTAGTTCCTGCCAAGGCAGCAGCTACTCTTCCTGGGGTTTATTAGGGATCCCCATTAGTTCCTGCCAAGGCAGCAGCTACTCTTCCTGGGGTTTATTAGGGATCCCCATTAGTTCCTGCCAAGGCAGCAGCTACTCTTCCTGGGGTCCAAACACATAAAACAAAAGATAAAACAGTACATCATATAACATTATTACAATGTACATGTGTGTAGAGTACGTGTGCTGGAGTGTGGGTGTGTATGCGTGTATCTGTACCTGTGTGTGTGTCTCTTCACAGCCTCCACTGTTCCATAAGATGGTTTTTTATCTGTTTTTTAAATCTGATTCTACTCCATTTTTTAAAATGTAACCTTTATTTAACTAGGTACGTCAGTTAAGAACAAATTGGTATTTACAATGACCGCCTACCCCGGCCAAACCCTAATGGTGAGGGCCAAAGGTGAGCCGCCCTATGGGAGATAAAACAGTTACCTGATGTGGAATAGAGTTCCACATAATTGCACTATAACGGTGACCAACGATGCCCACAAACTGTTAGGTCCTAAATATAGCTGTCCCAACTGCAGAGTCCCGACAGCAGTCCCAACACCTTACCACAGCTACACCTGGCTATCAACAGAGCCTTGTCTGGCAGAGAAACAGTTCCTTCAGCCTCATTTACTGCCTTTAAAAAAAACTTAGCTGATATGGCTGACTTGTTTAAACAAATGTAGTTTCTAATGACAATTAATATGTACTAACTATGGCATAAGGGACGCCGAGCGGATAAGAGGCAGAACTGTAAGATAAATAACGGGGCCATATACAGTGGGGCAAAAAAGTATTTAGTCAGCCACCAATTGTGCAAGTTCTCCCACTTAAAAAGACGAGAGAGGCCTGTAATTTTTATCATAGGTACACTTCAACTATGACAGACAAAATGAGAAAAAAAATCCAGAAAATCACATTGTAGGATTTTTAATTAATTTATTTGCAAATTATGGTGGAAAATAAGTATTTGGTCAATAACAAAAGTTTATCTCAATACTTTGTTATATACCCTTTGTTGGCAATGACAGAGGTCAAATGTTTTCTGTAAGTCTTCACAAGGTTTTCACACACTGTTGCTGGTATTTTGGCCCATTCCTCCATGCAGATCTCTTCTAGAGCAGTGATGTTTTGGGGATGTTGCTGGGCAACACGGACTTTCAACTCCCTCCAAAGATTTTCTATGGGGTTGAGATCTGGAGACTGGCTAGGCCACTCCAGGACCTTGAAATGCTTCTTACGAAGCCTCTGCTTTGTTGCCCGGGCAGTGTGTTTGGGATCATTGTCATGCTGAAAGACCCAGCCACGTTTCATCTTCAATGCCCTTGCTGATGGAAGGAGGTTTTCACTCAAAATCTCACGATACATGGCCCCATTCATTCTTTCCTTTACACGGATCAGTCGTAACGCCAAGATCTCAGGTTCGATTCCTGGGCCACCCATAAAATATAAGCCTACATGACTGTAAGTCACTTCAGATAAAAGACTCTACTAAATGGCATATATTGTTATTATCATTAAGCTGTCGGAGCTGGATTAACTCCTGAGCTGTTGCAGTCACTGAAACTGTCTGGAGCAGAGACACTGATGGAAGAGATGTTGTTATTGAAGGTGAATTTTCTCTCTCACTGCACTGCACATCCTGTGGCGTGTATCACAAGTCAGGAATTCCTTCATTAAATCAACAATGAAGATGAACCACGCGTTGAAGTGAATGAAGGGTTTAGCCAAAAATGCTCATTGGCATCAGTGAAGTAGTGAAGTGTCTTGCGTCTTTCATTCGACATGCTTATTTTGTAGTTGTCTTAATGTGTCAAGCACGGTTCTCCACTCTTTGTCCTTTACTTAACCAGGAAGGTCACCTGCATGCAGTAAACAAACCTATTATTAGTCTTACTGCCATACATGACATGTAGTTTCCCACTGGGCACAGACATCAGTTCAACGTCTAGTTCTGATTGACATTTTATTGAGTTGTCAACTAATGCAAATTCAACTTGAAATTAACAAAACATTTCACCCTGTCATTGGATTTAGGTTAAATGTTGGGTGAAAAAAATACGAAATTCCCTGATCTTCATGAAATCCAATCAGTTTTCCATGTTGATTCAACTTAATCACATTCAATTTTGGGATTGAAAAGACGTGGAAAGAACGTTGATTCAACCACTTTGCCCAGTGGGTTCGCTCTAGTCAACAATCTGCTGTACCTTGCATATCAAACGACCCAGGCAGTAATCCACGACCCAGAATCCCTTTTCTGCACACCACGGCCTGGCCTCTCTACATAACAGCACTGTCCACACATTCCCTCCAAACATCACATTATGTTACAGGACACTGATATGTCATACTTCTGGCAGGTTCAGTTAGTGGAAGGTTACAGACCTGGGATGGTGTGGCTGAGGGGGAGGCAGCTCAGTGAACTTCAGGTGAAGCGTGTTAAGCCATAAGGCAGTGGCGTGACCATGATGCCTCACACCTTGTGCCTCCTCAGCGGGGGCTGCTGGGATGGGGCCGGGCTGGGGTGTAATTTCACCCCAAGGGCTGACGGTCGACAGCAGCTGAGGGAGCATTAGCCTCTGGCTGATGGGAACTGTCAGTCATCTGTTCTGCAGCGCCAGGCTTTAGTCAGCTACTTCTGAGAAGGCTTTAGTTCTGGTTGTGTGTAAGTGGGTGTGGGTGCGCCGTGCGTGTGTGCGTCTGACTGTGTAAGTGGATGATTTTGTACCTGAAGTTGTTCCGGTATTTCAATCAGCACAGTGGAATGGGTTGACTTTAAGTTGAGCAGAGCTATAAGCCATTTAATAGACTTTCTGATATTGATTCAAGGCATGTATTTTCTGTCAAAGTATATTCTCTGTCATAGTATGTTCACTACATTGTAAGCCAGTATTATGCCGTTGGAATATTTTAATTGGATTTGAAGCAATTATAGACACAATATGGGAATCAATTAAAGATCAATTATAATCAATTTCCTGTAACAGAATATAGAAATCATGTTGTGCATTATGGGCTACCTTTTCAATACAGAAACCAATATCGGCACCTACTGTTTATGCGTTATCAAAGACCCCTTTTTCGGGACAAACATTAATTAGAACCCTCTGGTCCAAAGTCCATTACTTTTCTCTGTAGGTGATTCCACCCCACAAATAGCTTACTGTGAGATGTTCTGGTCCTAAATTGGCCTGAAGGGCATTTTCTGGTTACATTGAACTGCATGTGAGGCAGAATGAACTGACCTGGGAAGGGAGCGTCCATGCCAAGAAAACAAATCAGAATCCCAGGCTGGTTGAAGATAATAACCAGGTGGCAGTGAGTGCCTGATGGGGATACTAAATTACTCAAAAAATGATCATGTTTTTTTCCCCCTTTTCAAGGCATTCCTGACAAATAACAAAATGGTTGCCTCACGCACCAGAACTCTAATGGAAACATTTCAATGTAATTTACCAATTGGCTCTCTTTCTCTCTCTCTCCTTCTCTCTCTCCCTCTCTCTCTCTCTCTCTCTCTTTCTCTCTCTTTATTTATTTATAACTTTATTTATAACTCTCCCCCTCTCTCTCTCTCTCTCTCTCTCTCTCTCTCTTTCCCTTGTTCTGTATGAAATTCTTTTCCTGTGTCTAATGGACACGTATTTACAGTTTTTCTCAATTGCTAAAACACAATTTCTGAAACCTTGCTCCATTTCCTGAAAACATTACAGTTTTTCTCAATTGCTAAAACACAATTTCTGAAACCTTGCTCCATTTCCTGAAAACATTAAACACAAAACCTCATCTTCAAGCACTATTTACATAACCTCTGACTCCTCTCGCAAAATGAAATATTTGCCTCAAAACAGTTTTACCTGTGTTCAAAATCAAACAGTGCTCTCAAATCATAAACAAAGTGATCAAAATGATTTACACTCTCAAGCAGTCAGTAAACAATACACAGAAAAATAGAAAACACATTGTTCAAAACATACAATTCTCAGGGAGAAGTACATTTTGAATCTAAAAAAATATTCATATTTTTCCGTCATTGTCTTTTGATGAGCGAAAACATGTTCTATCATAGTCGCTCAAAATTGATCAGAAATTACTACTCTGCTTTGCTCTTTGCAATTTTGTTTTCTGTTCTTCCTTCTCCTTGTACCCCTATTTTTACATTACTGTACCCTGCATCTCACAAACTTGTCCTTTGTCTCTGTGATACTGTAATTCTTGTTCTTTGTTGATATGAACCTGCAACCTGTCACGCCCTGGTCAAAGTATTTTGTGTTTATCTTTATGTATTTGGTCAGGCCAGGGTGTGGCATGGGGTTTTTGTAATTGTGGTGTGTTTGTCTTGGGGTTTTGGTGGTGGTATTGGGATTGTAGCTTAGTGGGTTGTCTAGCAAAGTCTATGGCTGTCTGGAATGGTTCTCAATCAGAGGCAGGTGCTTATCGTTGTCTCTGATTGGGAACCATATTTAGGCAGCCATATTCTTTGAGTTTGTCGTGGGTGATTGTCCTTAGTGTCTTACTTGTACTCTCTGTTAGTTTGCACTAGATAGGCTGTTTTCGGTTTTCATTACGTTTATTGTTTTGTAGTGTTTAGTCGTGTTTACGTTTTGTTTAATAAATATGGATCGCAATTGACACGCTGCAGTTTGGTCCGACTCTCCTTCATCACCACTAGAAAACCGTAACACAACCAGTCAAAATATATTGAACAGTCAGCACTGTTCAAAATGGAAAGCACAATGTTCAGGGCCATACAATTTGTCCATTGTACAGTATACAGCCTACAATGCACTGTACTACAGTATACAATACTAAAAGGGAAAAATCAAAGGAGTAAACGTGATCAATGTGCTTTGTCTTGTCTTTGGGCTGGGTCAAGCCAGAGCACTTCGTCGACATCACAAGCAAACGGGGGGAAAAGCCTCTTGTGTGCCGTATCCAGCCCTGACATGATTCCTCACCTATATCACCACAGGCTAAATCCATGGCTTGCAGCAGATTTACTCTGGTGTAGGTTTGTCTATCATACACTTTCCATCACTTTCCACTTTCCATCACTTTCCATCTGTAAGAGGAGAAACTCCTCAATCGGATTCAGGAAAGGCGAGTATGGAGGGAGATTCATAAACTGCAGTTCATAAACTGCCCATTGATGTTAAACCATTCCTTTACCTGAGCAGCTCGGTGGAAACGGACATTGTCCCACACTATCACATAGGTGGGAATGGGATTCTCATTTAGCTCTTGACCCTGCTGCTCTTGAACCTGCTGCTCAAATAAAATATCTCTTAGATTGGCAATAAATCTTAGAAGGTGCTGGGTGTTATAGGGCCCGAGTGTAACATGGTGATGTAGAACACCATGGTTGCTGATAGCAGCAATAGATTGTGACTTTGCCACCTCGTTGACCAGGGACTTCAACAATGGCCCACTGTCCAATCATGTTTCGGCCTCTCCTTCTCCTCTTTGTTAGATTGAAGCCTGCTTCATCGACAAAGATGAACTCATGGGGTCTGTCCAAGGATTCCAAGTCAAATATTGTCTGTGTAGAAATACAATATACTGTATGTAGAGAGACAGTGCTATACTGTAGAGTACAATTAGTACAATTAGGCTTCTGATTCACATACATTGTATGTACTGAAGAGTAATGTCATTCACATAGTATGTGTTAGTACTTTAGACAATCTGGATTACAGTACTTGCACATACTGAGCTCGCAGTTCTTTCACCCTTGGTGAGTTGCGCTCAAAAGGTACTCTGTATACTTGTTTCATTCGCATCCTGTTACGATGGAGGACACGGTCAATGGAAATGCTCACACTGTCGATTCCCTGGAAGTGTGTGTTGTCTTGTATCACTCGTTCCTGGTTTTCTCTGAGTCGTATTGCATTATCTTGAAGGACCATGCCAACTATAACGGCCTCTTGTTCCCGAGTGAATATAGCTGTCCTTCCACCTGCATGTGGCAGCCTTGCAATTCTACAAAAAGTAGTTGTGCAGGTACAAAACATATTCATGCAGTACAATACATACAGTGATTAACTTTACACATGTCTATTGAAACAGCTGCATATAGTGTAGTACAGTAAATTTGCAATTACCTGTTCTCTTCTCTGAATGTCCTGACTATGGTGGACACAGAAAATCCCTCATTGTCAGTCCATGGACAAGAACATGGTCTATAACTGTTGCTCGAATTTCATCAGATATTTCCACTCTTTGTCTTCCACTTCCTCTTCGTCCTCCTCTTCCTCTTTCTTGCCCTCCTCCTCCTCTTCCTCCTCGTCGCCCACCTCGCATACACACTCGTCCTCGTCCTCTCACATTGTTTCTCCTATCCATTCTCAGACTGTCTCCTTCCCACCTTCAACAACCTGTTTGCTCTCTGAACTGGCTTATATTGGTTGTGTCGCATCATATGAAACAGGTTAAATCAATTTTGAGTGGTTGTGTTCAATCAATGACATGTCTTCTTTATTTGTATTTGATTGTTGCCACTTGTGTTTACCAGTATGGATGACATGTGCATTAGAGTGCAGAATGTGTTTTGAGAATGAGAATGTGTTTAGAGTTTTGCTGAGAAGTCTAAGTGAGATCTGCAAATTGTGTTTCACCATGTGAAATGGTTTAAGGTATTGACAACAGACTGCATAATTAGCTAAATGAGTCCAGGCAACTGAGAACTTTGTTCAGCCAATGGGGTTTAGTGTTTTAGCAATTGAGAAAAACTGTACTACCACTCAGGTCCGGGCGGGTCCGTGTCGAATCGTAATCACATAAAATATCACTGTCATAAGTATTAAATCCTTCTAACAGCTTACAAGAGAAAATTGGCTTTCGGGATATTTGTGTTCTGGCTGTAATTATAATTCACACAATAATTCACAATTCCTGTTCCTGCAGGATTATTTTCCTGCTGTAGCAAACTGGCTCAAATTAAGATCCTACATCTGTATGCATCAATATTCATACATTTTTTCATATACATAATATGCTGCAGACACAGTCACTTGTCCCTCATATAAACTATAGTTTTCTCTGCCACTTGTATGAGAGTTAAGAGTCTATAGTCTTAGAACTCAAGTGTCTTTGAATATGTATGAGTACGTTTCTGCAATGGCCTTTTGCCATTTTGTCCTCAATAAATAACAATAAGCAATCATCACATACCCAACTGTAGAAATGTGGCATGCAGGTTGTGAGTCGGGGGCAGAATTTGTTTTTCTCCAACTTGTTGATCGTTAGTGAATGACCCGGAAGCGAAATGCCATTACCACATCTCAGATGAGCCCAGACTATTTCAGTCTAATTGGGATGGAGATGTGTTTTACTGAGTTCATTGTATAACCCTGACACTGTTCAGTAATCACAGACCGCTAGGGCTTGAGATAGTGATTGTTATTCAATTTTGTGGAGGGTGTGTGTGTCAAATCAAATCAAATCAAATTTAATTTGTCACATACACATGTTTAGCAGATGTTAATGCGAGTGTAGCGAAATGCTTGTGCTTCTAGTTCCGACAATGCAGTAATAACCAACGAGTATTCTAACCTAACAATTCCACAACTACTACCTTATACACACAAGTGTAACGGGATAAAGAATATGTACATAAAGATATATGAATGAGTGATGGTACAGAACGGCATAGGCAAGATGCAGTAGATGGTATAGGGTACAGTATATACATACGAGATGAGTAATGTAGGGTCTATAAACATAAAGTGGCATAGTTTAAAGTGGCTAGTGATACATGTATTACATATAGATGGCAAGATGCAATAGAGGATATAGAGTACAGTATATACATATACATATGAGATGAGTAATGTAGGGTATGTAAACATTATATTAAGTGGCATTGTTTAAAGTGGCTAGTGATACATTTTTACATCAATTCCCATCCATTTCCATTATTAAAGTGGCTGGAGTTGAGTCAGTATGTTGGCAACAGCCACTCAATGTTAGTGGTGGCTGTTTAACAGTCTGATGGCCTTGAGATAGAAGCTGTTTTTCAGTCTCTCGGTCCCTGCTTTGATGCACCTGTATTGATGCACCTCGCCTTCTGGATGATAGCGGGGTGAACAGGCAGTGGCTCGGGTGGTTGTTGTCCTTGATGATCTTTATGGCCTTCCTGTGACATCGGGTGGTGTAGGTGTCCTGGAGGGCAGGTAGTTTGCCCCCGGTGATGCGTTGTGCAGACCTCACTACCCTCTGGAGAGCTTTGCGGTTGTGGGCTGAGCAGTTGCCGTACCAGAGGGTGACAGGATGCTCTCGATTGTGCATCTGTAGAAGTTTGTGAGTGATTTTGGTGACAAGCTGAATTTCTTCAGCCTCCTGAGGTTGAAGAGGTGCTGCTGCACCTTCTTCACAACGCTGTCTGTGTGGGTGGACCAATTCAGTTTGTCTGTGATGTGTACGCTGAAGAACTTGAAAGTTACTACCCTCTCCACTACTGTCCCGTCGATGTGGAATAGGGGTGCTCCCTCTGCTGTTTCCTGAAGTCCACAATCATCTCCTTTGTTCTGTTGACGTTGAGTGTGAGGTTATTTTCCTGACACCACACTCTGAGGGCCCTCACCTCCTCCCTGTAGGCTGTCTTGTCATTTTTGGTAATCAAGCCTACCACTGTAGTGTTGTCCGCAAACTTGATGATTGAGTTGGAGGCGTGCATGGCCACGCAGTCGTGGGTGAACAGGGAGTACAGGAGAGGGCTGAGAACGCACCCTTGTGGGGCCCCAGTGTTGAGGATCAGCGGGGTGGAGATGTTGTTACCTACAATTACCACCTGGGGGCGGCCCGTCAGGAAGTCCAGTACCCAGTTGCACAGGGCGGGGTCGAGACCCAGGGTCTCAAGCTTGATGACGAGTTTGGAGGGTACTATGGTGTTAAATGCTGAGCTGTCGTCGATGGACAGCATTCTCACATAGGTATTCCTCTTGTCCAGATGGGTTAGGGCAGTCTGGTTGCGATTGTGTCGTCTGTGGACCTATTGGGGCGGTAAGCAAATTGGAGTGGGTCTAGGGTGTCAGGTAGGGTGGAGGTGATATGGTCCTTGACAAGTCTCTCAAAGCAATTCATGATGACGGAAGTGAGTGCTACGGGGCGGTAGTCATTTAGCTCAGTTACCTTAGCTTTCTTGGGAACAGGAACAATGGTGGCCCTCTTGAAGCATGTGGGAACAGCAGACTGGGATAAGGATTGATTGAATGTGTGTGTGTGTGTGTGTCTGTGTAATTGTCTGAGTGTGTGCGTATGTGTTCAAGAGTGAAAGGTGGTTATCGTGAACTTACAGCATGTGTTTGCTTAGAGGACAGAATAACCCCTCTAATCAGAACCTATACTGCTCAGGTTTCATGACCGTCTCACTTTGATGTAGTGGCCTGTGGGAGCAAGAAGAAGAATCCATCAGTGAAGCATAGGAAGCAGAATTTCTACTAGTAAGGACTCTTGTGTTCACTATCGATTCCCTGTAGGAACTGCCCTCCCTCCTGCTACAAGCTGCTACAGCTAAACCAACCCGTTCATTCATGAATATTCTGACTGGCTTCCCCTGGGGAGGCTGGCTGAAAAATAACCAGCTATTTCTCCTGCTGAAAAAAACAGGGCAATTAATGTCCCTCTCCTTGGGTAAGTTCTTGTGATAGCTACCAGACTCTCTCACTTCAGCAGACTCCGCTGAGACAGGAGGTATTTATCCAGCATCGGAAAGTGCTCAGCTCACAGAGAGAGAGAGAGAGAGAGAGAGAGAGAGAGAGAGAGAGAGAGAGAGAGAGAGAGAGAGAGAGAGAGAGAGAGAGAGAGAGAGAGAGAGAGAGAGAGAGAGAGAGAGAGAGAACTGCACTACAGAGAGAGTTTATAAACACATCTTAGTCATTCCAAAGAGATGTAAGTCCTCAGAATGTGTGGCAATCACACATCATAGTCTGCTTCTCTGCGGGTCATTTGAAACAGTGACAAGAAGACATCCATGTGATTATTCTGCCACATGGTTTTGTTTCTTTGTAATCTTTAGCAGGACACAGGGGCATTCTCAGACCTTTGTCCAACATGTTGAACTAGTCCACTCTTGCCTACAGTCACCCATGGGAAGACCTGTGGAGTCGTATGACTAGCTGTCGGTGAGAGAGAGTAGATGTGATGTTACATGTGTTTGATCTCATCTCAGGCGCTTCGGCTTCCCTCGGTGGCTCAGTCAACTATCCCATAGCTCCCCAACATACTAGACTGTCTCTTCAGAGGTACTTTTACATCTCACAATGGATCTCTTGAAGTTTTAAAGACTGCAGATTTGCAGAGGCCCCACCCCCACTGTGACACTGTTGTCTTTGGGCCTAACTTATTCTCCTCTGTCTGTCTGTGTGATATATGGGGCACAGGACTCTCCTGGCCATTCAGACGCATCATACACTGATTAGTGGGCGGCACCTTCTTTCCTTTTCTCGTTTCTAGAAATATGTTTGTCAGGAGAGGCGGCCATTAATCTGCTCTGTTGTGCAGATCTTTACGATGCTCTCTGCTGAATTTATAACCCTTCCTTTCCCACAAGGCACAAGGCTTTGCTGGCTTATCGCAGAGTCTTTCTTTAAAAAATCTATGCATCTTAGAGTAGAAATACACTATAGCAGTGCCCCCTGAGGGAATGATGTCAGACAGCCAATCTGCAGCTCTGTAATGTCTATACAAAACTATGACAGACCAGACACCGACAAAGTCATTCTACCTGAGCCTCTGGAGAGGACAGGGACGTGACTTTTCTCGGAAGGAAGCAAACCCCCCTCCGTGCTGCACTTAAATCAAATCAAATCAATTAGGGTGGGAAGTTTTGGTTTTTACAGATACCCTCTCTGGCTCTGAAGTCATTGACATTCTGAGAGAAGCAAGCCCCTTTCCATCCTGCACTAAGGGTTGGCTAGGGGGTTCTCAGATACCCTCTCTGGCTCTGAAGTCATTGACATGTTGTCCTTCAACTGCAGCAAACCCCCTTCCATCCTGCACTAAGGGTTGGCCAGGGGGTTCACAGATACCCTCTCTGGCTCTGAAGTCATTGACATGTTGTCCTTCAACTGCAGCAAACCCCTTCCATCCTGCACTAACGGTTGGCCAGGGGGTTCACAGATACCCTCTCTGGCTCTGAAGTCATTGACATGTTGTCCTTCAACTGCAGCAAACCCCCTTCCATCCTGCACTAAGGGTTGGCCAGGGGTTCACAGATACCCTCTCTGGCTCTGAAGTCATTGACATGTTGTCCTTCAACTGCAGCAAACCCCCTTCCATCCTGCACTAAGGGTTGGCCAGGGGGTTCACAGATACCCTCTCTGGCTCTGAAGTCATTGACATGTTGTCCTTCAACTGCAGCAAACCCCCTTCCATCCTGTACTAAGGGTTGGCCAGGGGGTTCACAGATACCCTCTACGGCCCTAAAGTGGATTATGCTTCAAGTTGCCTCAGCATCAACTGAGCCGTATGTAGACACGCTTGAGTCTGTTCAATCAATCCCCATTCACAGGATAAAGCACCACCTCCCGTTAATTGAAGTGGGGCCTTGGGGGAGGAAGGTCGTCCGCAGACAACCATACTACTGTTTATTTGAATGCCAGCCCATGATTGGTCTTATTTATGGAAAAAGCGAAGGCATGGATGCACAAATACACCTTTCACTTTCTTTGACATGTAACAATAGAATGTATGGATTGCTGACGTAAATGACTGCACTGAATTCAGAACCTTTAGGTAGGAAACTTCTCTAGAACCAAACGGCCTATTGGCAGTGAGGGTGAGGGTAGGCAACAACACATCTGTTACACTGACCCTCCATACAGGGGCACCTCAGGAGTGTGTGCTTAGTCACCTCCAGTACTCTCTGTTCACCCACAACTGCATGGCACACAACTATGATACCGTCATTAAATTTGCCGACAACACGACAGTGGTAGGCCTGATCATCGAAAACACGACAATGCCTCTTCCCCCTCTGGAGGCTGACAAGCCATGTCATAATTCTGACCCTGAACAGTGTCTACCCAAATCCATGAGACTGCTAAATAGTTGGTTAAATAGTTAACAACAATAACAACACAGACTATCTGCATTGACCCTTTGTGCACAAACTTTTTTGTCTCATCACATACACAGCTGCTACTGTTTACAGTTTTTCACTTTATTCCTAGTTATATTTACATATCTACCTCAATTACGTCGTACCCCTGCACATCGACTTGGTACTGCTGCCTCTATTATATAGCCTAGTTATCATTACTCATTGACTTGGTACTGCTACCTCTAATATATAGCCTAGTTATCATTACTCATTGACTTGGTACTACTGCCTGTATTATATAGCCTAGTTATCATTACTCATTGACTTGGTACTGCTGCCTCTATTATATAGCCTAGTTATCATTACTCATTGACTTGGTACTGCTACCTCTATTATATAGCCTAGTTATCATTACTCATTGACTTGGTACTGCTACCTCTAGTATATAGCCTAGTTATCATTACTCATTGACTTGGTACTGCTACCTCTAGTATATAGCCTAGTTATCACTACTCATTGACTTGGTACTGCTACTCCTTGTATATAGCCTAATTATCACTACTCATTGACTTGGTACTGCTACCCCTTGTATATAGCCTAGTTATCACTACTCATTGACTTGGTAATGCTACCTCTAATATATAGCCTAGTTATCATTACTCATTGACTTGATACTGCTACCTCTAGTATATAGCCTAGTTATCATTACTCATTGACTTGGTACTGCTACACCTTGTATATAGCCTAGTTATCACTACTCATTGACTTGGTACTGCTACCTCTAGTATATAGCCTAGTTATCACTACTCATTGACTTGGTACTGCTACCCCTTGAAAATAGCCTAGTTATCACTACTCATTGACTTGGTACTGCTACCTCTAGTATATAGCCAAGTTATCACTACTCATTGACTTGGTACTGCTACCTCTAGTATATAGCCTAGTTATCACTACTCATTGACTTGGTACTGCTACCCCTTGTATATAGCCTAGTTATCACTACTCATTGACTTGGTACTGCTACCTCTAGTATATAGCCTACTTGTCATTACTCATTGACTTGGTACTGCTACCTCTAGTATATAGCCTAGTTGTCACTACTCATTGACTTGGTACTGCTACCCCTTGTATATAGCCTAATTATCACTACTCATTGACTTGGTACTGCTACCCCTTGTATATAGCCTAGTTATCACTACTCATTGACTTGGTACTGCTACCTCTAGTATATAGCCTAGTTTTCACTACTCATTGACTTGGTACTGCTACCCCTTGTATATAGCCTAATTATCACTACTCATTGACTTGGTACTGCTACCCCTTGTATATAGCCTAATTATCACTACTCATTGACTTGGTACTGCTACCTCTAGTATATAGCCTAGTTATCACTACTCATTGACTTGGTACTGCTACCTCTAGTATATAGCCTAGTTATCACTACTCATTGACTTGGTACTGCTACCTAGTATATCTAGTATATAGCCTAGTAATCATTACTCATTGACTTGGTACTGCTACCTCTAGTATATAGCCTAGTTATCACTACTCATTGACTTGGTACTGCTACACCTTGTATATAGCCTAGTTATCATTACTCATTGACTTGGTAATGCTACCTCTAGTATATAGCCAAGTTATCACTACTCATTGACTTGGTACTGCTACCTCTAGTATATAACCAAGTTATCACTACTCATTGACTTGGTACTGCTACCTCTAGTATATAGCCTAGTTATCACTACTCATTGACTTGGTACTGCTACCCCTTGTATATAGCCTAGTTATCACTACTCATTGACTTGGTACTGCTACCCCTTGTATATAGCCTAGTTATCACTACTCATTGACTTGGTAATGCTACCTCTAATATATAGCCCAGTTATCATTACTCATTGACTTGATACTGCTACCTCTAGTATATAGCCTAGTTATCATTACTCATTGACTTGGTACTGCTACACCTTGTATATAGCCTAGTTATCACTACTCATTGACTTGGTACTGCTACCTCTAGTATATAGCCTAGTCTCAGGGCGCCGACAGAGATGGCCGCCTCGCTTCGCGTTCCTAGGAAACTATGCAGTTTTTTGTTTTTTTACGTGTTATTTCTTACACTAGTACCCCAGGTCATCTTAGGTTTCATTACATACAGCCGAGAAGAACTACTGAATATAAGATCAGCTTCAACTCACCATCAGTACGACCAAGAATATGTTTTTCGCGATGCGGATCCTGCCTTACAACCAGTGTAACGGAGTGGATTACATGCAGCGACCCAAAAAAACGACTCAGAAAAAGAGGGAAACGAAGCGGTCTTCTGGTCAGACTCCGGAGACGGGCACATCGTGCACCACTCCCTAGCATTCTTCTTGCCAATGTCCAGTCTCTTGACAACAAGGTTGATGAAATCCGAGCAAGGGTAGCATTCCAGAGGGACATCAGAGACTGTAACGTTCTCTGCTTCACGGAAACATGGCTAACTGGAGAGACGCAATCCGAAGCGGTGCAGCCAGCGGGTTTCTCCACGCATCGCGCCGACAGAAACGAACATCTTTCTGGTAAGAAGAGGGGCGGGGGCGTATGCCTTATGGCCAACGTGACATGGTGTGATGAAAGAAACATACAGGAACTCAAATCCTTCTGTTCACCTGATTTAGAATTCCTCACAATCAAATGTAGACCGCATTATCTACCAAGAGAATTCTCTTCGATTATAATCACAGCCGTATATATCCCCCCCCAAGCAGACACATCGATGGCTCTGAACAAACTTTATTTAACTCTCTGCAAACTGGAAACGATTTATCCGGAGGCTGCATTCATTGTAGCAGGGGCTTTTAACAAGGCTAATCTGAAAACAAGACTCCCTAAATTTTATCAGCATATCGATTGCGCAACCAGGGGTGGAAAGACCCTGGATCATTGTTACTCTAACTTCCGCGACGCATATAAGGCCCTGCCCCGCCCCCCTTTCGGAAAAGCTGACCACGACTCCATTTTGTTGATCCCTGCCTACAGACAGAAACTAAAACAAGAAGCTCCCACGCTGAGGTCTGTCCAACGCTGGTCCGACCAAGCTGACTCCACACTCCAAGACTGCTTCCATCACGTGGACTGGGAGATGTTTCGTATTGCGTCAGACAACAACATTGACGAATACGCTGATTCGGTGTGCGAGTTCATTAGAACGTGCGTTGAAGATGTCGTTCCCATAGCAACGATTAAAACATTCCCTAACCAGAAACCGTGGATTGATGGCAGCATTCATGTGGAACTGAAGGCGCGAACCACTGCTTTTAATCAGGGCAAGGTGTCTGGTAACATGACTGAATACAAACAGTGCAGCTATTCCCTCCGCAAGGCTATCAAACAAGCTAAGCGCCAGTACAGAGACAAAGTAGAATCTCAATTCAACGGCTCAGACACAAGAGGCATGTGGCAGGGTCTACAGTCAATCACGGACTACAGGAAGAAACCCAGCCCAGTCACGGACCAGGATGTCTTGCTCCCAGGCAGACTAAATAACTTTTTTGCCCGCTTTGAGGACAATACAGTGCCACTGACACGGCCTGCAACGAAAACATGCGGTCTCTCCTTCACTGCAGCCGAAGTGAGTAAGACATTTAAACGTGTTAACCCTCGCAAGGCTGCAGGCCCAGACGGCATCCCCAGCCGCGCCCTCAGAGCATGCGCAGATCAGCTGGCCGGTGTGTTTACGGACATATTCAACCAATCCCTATACCAGTCTGCTGTTCCCACATGCTTCAAGAGGGCCACCATTGTTCCTGTTCCCAAGAAAGCTAAGGTAACTGAGCTAAACGACTACCGCCCCGTAGCACTCACATCCGTCATCATGAAGTGCTTTGAGAGACTAGTCAAGGACCATATCACCTCCACCCTACCTGACACCCTTGACCCACTCCAATTTGCTTACCGACCAAATAGGTCCACAGACGATGCAATCTCAACCACACTGCACACTGCCCTAACCCATCTGGACAAGAGGAATACCTATGTGAGAATGCTGTTCATCGACTACAGCTCGGCATTCAACACCATAGTACCCTTCAAGCTCGTCATCAAGCTCGAGACCCTGGGTCTCGACCCCGCCCTGTGCAACTGGGTACTGGACTTCCTGACGGGCCGCCCCCAGGTGGTGAGGGTAGGCAACAACATCTCCTCCCCGCTGATCCTCAACACTGGGGCCCCACAAGGGTGCGTTCTGAGCCCTCTCCTGTACTCCCTGTTCACCCACGACTGCGTGGCCACGCACGCCTCCAACTCAATCATCAAGTTTGCGGACGACACAACAGTGGTAGGCTTGATTACCAACAACGACGAGACGGCCTACAGGGAGGAGGTGAGGGCCCTCGGAGTGTGGTGTCAGGAAAATAACCTCACACTCAACGTCAACAAAACTAAGGAGATGATTGTGGACTTCAGGAAACAGCAGAGGGAACACCCCCATCCACATCGATGGAACAGTAGTGGAGAGGGTAGCAAGTTTTAAGTTCCTCGGCATACACATCACAGACAAACTGAATTGGTCCACTCACACAGACAGCATCGTGAGGAAGGCGCAGCAGCGCCTCTTCAACCTCAGGAGGCTGAAGAAATTCGGCTTGTCACCAAAAGCACTCACAAACTTCTACAGATGCACAATCGAGAGCATCCTGGCGGGCTGTATCACCGCCTGGTATGGCAACTGCACCGCCCTCAACCGTAAGGCTCTCCAGAGGGTAGTGAGGTCTGCACAACGCATCACCGGGGCAAACTACCTGCCCTCCAGGACACCTACACCACCCGATGCTACAGGAAGGCCATAAAGATCATCAAGGACATCAACCACCCGAGCCACTGCCTGTTCACCCCGCTGTCATCCAGAAGGCGAGGTCAGTACAGGTGCATCAAAGCTGGGACCGAGAGACTGAAAAACAGCTTCTATCTCAAGGCCATCAGACTGTTAAACAGCCACCACTAACATTGAGTGGCTACTGCCAACACACTGTCAATGACACTGACTCTACTCCAGCCACTTTAATCATGGGAATTGATGGGAAATGATGTAAATATATCACTAGCCACTTTAAACAATGCTACCTTATATAATGTTACTTACCCTACATTATTCATCTCATATGCATACGTAGATACTGTACTCTATATCATCGACTGCATCCTTATGTAAAACATGTATCACTAGCCACTTTAACTATGCCACTTGGTTTACATACTCATCTCATATGTATATACTGTACTCGATATCATCTACTGTATCTTGCCTATGCTGCTCTGTACCATCACTCATTCATATATCCTTATGTACATATTCTTTATCCCCTTACACTGTGTATAAGACAGTAGTTTTTTTGGAATTGTTAGTTAGATTACTTGTTCGTTATTACTGCATTGTCGGAACTAGAAGCACAAGCATTTCGCTACACTCGCATTAACATCTGCTAACCATGTGTATGTGACAAATAAAATTTGATTTGATTTGATTTGATCGTTATCACTACTCATTGACTTGGTACTGCTACCCCTTGAAAATAGCCTAGTTATCACTACTCATTGACTTGGTACTGCTACCTCTAGTATATAGCCAAGTTATCACTACTCATTGACTTGGTACTGCTACTCCTTGTATATAGCCTAGTTATCACTACTCATTGACTTGGTACTGCTACCCCTTGTATATAGCCTAGTTATCACTACTCATTGACTTGGTAATGCTACCTCTAATATATAGCCTAGTTATCATTACTCATTGACTTGATACTGCTACCTCTAGTATATAGCCTAGTTATCATTACTCATTGACTTGGTACTGCTACACCTTGTATATAGCCTAGTTATCACTACTCATTGACTTGGTACTGCTACCTCTAGTATATAGCCTAGTTATCACTACTCATTGACTTGGTACTGCTACCCCTTGAAAATAGCCTAGTTATCACTATTCATTGACTTGGTACTGCTACCTCTAGTATATAGCCAAGCTATCACTACTCATTGACTTGGTACTGCTACCCCTTGAATATAGCCTAGTTATCGTTACTCATTGACTTGGTACTGCTACCTCTAGTATATAGCCTAGTTATCACTACTCATTGACTTGGTACTGCTACCTCTAGTATATAGCCAAGTTATCACTACTCATTGACTTGGTACTGCTACCTCTAGTATATAGCCTACTTGTCATTACTCATTGACTTGGTACTGCTACCTCTAGTATATAGCCTAGTTGTCACTACTCATTGACATGGTACTGCTACCTCTAGTATATAGCCTAGTTATCACTACTCATTGACTTGGTACTGCTACCCCTTGTATATAGCCTAGTTATCACTACTCATTGACTTGGTAATGCTACCTCTAATATATAGCCTAGTTATCATTACTCATTGACTTGATACTGCTACCTCTAGTATATAGCCTAGTTATCATTACTCATTGACTTGGTACTGCTACACCTTGTATATAGCCTAGTTATCACTACTCATTGACTTGGTACTGCTACCTCTAGTATATAGCCTAGTTATCACTACTCATTGACTTGGTACTGCTACACCTTGTATATAGCCTAGTTATCACTACTCATTGACTTGGTACTGCTACCTCTAGTATATAGCCAAGTTATCATTACTCATTGACTTGGTATTGCTACCCCTTGTATAGAGCCTAGTTATCACTACTCATTGACTTGGTACTGCTACCCCTTGTATATAGCCTAGTTATCACTACTCATTGACTTGGTACTGGTACCTCTAGTATATAGCCTAGTTATCACTACTCATTGACATGGTACTGCTACCTCTAGTATATAGCCAAGTTATCACTACTCATTGACTTGGTACTGCTACCTCTAGTATATAGCCTACATGTCATTACTCATTGACTTGGTACTGCTACCTCTAGTATATAGCCTAGTTGTCACTACTCATTGACTTGCTACTGCTACGCCTTGTATATAGCCTAGTTATCACTACTCATTGACTTGGTACTGCTACCCCTTGTATATAGCCTAATTATCACTACTCATTGACTTGGTACTGCTACCCCTTGTATATAGCCTAGTTATCACTACTCATTGACTTGGTACTGCTACCTCTAGTATATAGCCTAGTTATCACTACTCATTGACTTGGTACTGCTACCTCTAGTATATAGCCTAGTTATCACTACTCATTGACTTGGTACTGCTACCTCTAGTATATAGCCTCGTAATCATTACTCATTGACTTGGTACTGCTACCTCTAGTATATAGCCTAGTTATCACTACTCATTGACTTGGTACTGCTACCTCTAGTATATAGCCTAGTTTTCACTACTCATTGACTTGGTACTGCTACACCTTGTATATAGCCTAGTTATCACTACTCATTGACTTGGTACTGCTACCTCTAGTATATAGCCTAGTTATCACTACTCATTGACTTGGTACTGCTACCCCTTGTATATAGCCTAATTATCACTACTCATTGACTTGGTACTGCTACCCCTTGTATATAGCCTAGTTATCACTACTCATTGACTTGGTACTGCTACCTCTAGTATATAGCCTAGTAATCATTACTCATTGACTTGGTACTGCTACCTCTAGCATATAGCCTAGTTATCACTACTCATTGACTTGGTACTGCTACCTCTAGTATATAGCCTAGTTATCACTACTCATTGACTTGGTACTGCTACACCTTGTATATAGCCTAGTTATCATTACTCATTGACTTGGTAATGCTACCTCTAGTATATAGCCAAGTTATCACTACTCATTGACTTGGTACTGCTACCTCTAGTATATAACCAAGTTATCACTACTCATTGACTTGGTACTGCTACCTCTAGTATATAGCCTAGTTATCACTACTTATCGACTTGGTACTGCTACCCCTTGTATAGAGCCTAGTTATCACTACTCATTGACTTGGTACTGCTACCTCTAGTATATAGCCTAGTTATCACTACTCATTGACTTGGTACTGCTACCTCTAGTATATAGCCAAGTTATCACTACTCATTGACTTGGTACTGCTACTCCTTGTATATAGCCTAGTTATCGTTACTCATTGACTTGGTACTGCTACCTCTAGCATATAGCCTAGTTATCACTACTCATTGACTTGGTACTGCTACCTCTAGTATATAGCCTAGTTATCACTACTCATTGACTTGGTACTGACCTTGTATATAGCCTAGTTATCACTACTCATTGACTTGGTACTGCTACCTCTAGTATATAGCCAAGTTATCATTACTCATTGACTTGGTATTGCTACCCCTTGTATAGAGCCTAGTTATCACTACTCATTGACTTGGTACTGCTACCCCTTGTATATAGCCTAGTTATCACTACTCATTGACTTGGTACTGGTACCTCTAGTATATAGCCTAGTTATCACTACTCATTGACATGGTACTGCTACCTCTAGTATATAGCCAAGTTATCACTACTCATTGACTTGGTACTGCTACCTCTAGTATATAGCCTACATGTCATTACTCATTGACTTGGTACTGCTACCTCTAGTATATAGCCTAGTTGTCACTACTCATTGACTTGGTACTGCTACGCCTTGTATATAGCCTAGTTATCACTACTCATTGACTTGGTACTGGTACCTCTAGTATATAGCCTAGTTATCACTACTCATTGACTTGGTACTGCTACCCCTTGTATATAGCCTAGTTATCACTACTCATTGACTTGGTACTGCTACCTCTAGTATATAGCCTAGTTATCACTACTCATTGACTTGGTACTGCTACCTCTAGTATATAGCCTAGTTATCACTACTCATTGACTTGGTACTGCTACCTCTAGTATATAGCCTCGTAATCATTACTCATTGACTTGGTACTGCTACCTCTAGTATATAGCCTAGTTATCACTACTCATTGACTTGGTACTGCTACCTCTAGTATATAGCCTAGTTTTCACTACTCATTGACTTGGTACTGCTACACCTTGTATATAGCCTAGTTATCACTACTCATTGACTTGGTACTGCTACCTCTAGTATATAGCCTAGTTATCACTACTCATTGACTTGGTACTGCTACCCCTTGTATATAGCCTAATTATCACTACTCATTGACTTGGTACTGCTACCCCTTGTATATAGCCTAGTTATCACTACTCATTGACTTGGTACTGCTACCTCAGCCTAGTAATCATTACTCATTGACTTGGTACTGCTACCTCTAGCATATAGCCTAGTTATCACTACTCATTGACTTGGTACTGCTACCTCTAGTATATAGCCTAGTTATCACTACTCATTGACTTGGTACTGCTACACCTTGTATATAGCCTAGTTATCATTACTCATTGACTTGGTAATGCTACCTAGTAGTATATAGCCAAGTTATCACTACTCATTGACTTGGTACTGCTACCTCTAGTATATAACCAAGTTATCACTACTCATTGACTTGTACTGCTACCTCTAGTATATAGCCTAGTTATCACTACTTATCGACTTGGTACTGCTACCCCTTGTATAGAGCCTAGTTATCACTACTCATTGACTTGGTACTGCTACCCCTTGTATATAGCCTAGTTATCACTACTCATTGACTTGGTACTGGTACCTCTAGTATATAGCCTCGTAATCATTACTCATTGACTTGGTACTGCTACCTCTAGTATATAGCCTAGTTATCACTACTCATTGACTTGGTACTGCTACCTCTAGTATATAGCCTAGTTTTCACTACTCATTGACTTGGTACTGCTACACCTTGTATATAGCCTAGTTATCACTACTCATTGACTTGGTACTGCTACCTCTAGTATATAGCCTAGTTATCACTACTCATTGACTTGGTACTGCTACCCCTTGTATATAGCCTAATTATCACTACTCATTGACTTGGTACTGCTACCCCTTGTATATAGCCTAGTTATCACTACTCATTGACTTGGTACTGCTACCTCTAGTATATAGCCTAGTAATCATTACTCATTGACTTGGTACTGCTACCTCTAGCATATAGCCTAGTTATCACTACTCATTGACTTGGTACTGCTACCTCTAGTATATAGCCTAGTTATCACTACTCATTGACTTGGTACTGCTACACCTTGTATATAGCCTAGTTATCATTACTCATTGACTTGGTAATGCTACCTCTAGTATATAGCCAAGTTATCACTACTCATTGACTTGGTACTGCTACCTCTAGTATATAGCCAAGTTATCACTACTCATTGACTTGGTACTGCTACCTCTAGTATATAGCCTACTTGTCATTACTCATTGACTTGGTACTGCTACCTCTAGTATATAGCCTAGTTGTCAATACTCATTGACATGGTACTGCTACCTCTAGTATATAGCCTAGTTATCACTACTCATTGACTTGGTACTGCTACCCCTTGTATATAGCCTAGTTATCACTACTCATTGACTTGGTAATGCTACCTCTAATATATAGCCTAGTTATCATTACTCATTGACTTGATACTGCTACCTCTAGTATATAGCCTAGTTATCATTACTCATTGACTTGGTACTGCTACACCTTGTATATAGCCTAGTTATCACTACTCATTGACTTGGTACTGCTACCTCTAGTATATAGCCTAGTTATCACTACTCATTGACTTGGTACTGCTACCTCTAGTATATAGCCAAGTTATCACTACTCATTGACTTGGTACTGCTACTCCTTGTATATAGCCTAGTTATCGTTACTCATTGACTTGGTACTGCTACCTCTAGCATATAGCCTAGTTATCACTACTCATTGACTTGGTACTGCTACCTCTAGTATATAGCCTAGTTATCACTACTCATTGACTTGGTACTGCTACACCTTGTATATAGCCTAGTTATCACTACTCATTGACTTGGTACTGCTACCTCTAGTATATAGCCAAGTTATCATTACTCATTGACTTGGTATTGCTACCCCTTGTATAGAGCCTAGTTATCACTACTCATTGACTTGGTACTGCTACCCCTTGTATATAGCCTAGTTATCACTACTCATTGACTTGGTACTGGTACCTCTAGTATATAGCCTAGTTATCACTACTCATTGACATGGTACTGCTACCTCTAGTATATAGCCAAGTTATCACTACTCATTGACTTGGTACTGCTACCTCTAGTATATAGCCTACATGTCATTACTCATTGACTTGGTACTGCTACCTCTAGTATATAGCCTAGTTGTCACTACTCATTGACTTGCTACTGCTACGCCTTGTATATAGCCTAGTTATCACTACTCATTGACTTGGTACTGCTACCCCTTGTATATAGCCTAATTATCACTACTCATTGACTTGGTACTGCTACCCCTTGTATATAGCCTAGTTATCACTACTCATTGACTTGGTACTGCTACCTCTAGTATATAGCCTAGTTATCACTACTCATTGACTTGGTACTGCTACCTCTAGTATATAGCCTAGTTATCACTACTCATTGACTTGGTACTGCTACCTCTAGTATATAGCCTCGTAATCATTACTCATTGACTTGGTACTGCTACCTCTAGTATATAGCCTAGTTATCACTACTCATTGACTTGGTACTGCTACCTCTAGTATATAGCCTAGTTTTCACTACTCATTGACTTGGTACTGCTACACCTTGTATATAGCCTAGTTATCACTACTCATTGACTTGGTACTGCTACCTCTAGTATATAGCCTAGTTATCACTACTCATTGACTTGGTACTGCTACCCCTTGTATATAGCCTAATTATCACTACTCATTGACTTGGTACTGCTACCCCTTGTATATAGCCTAGTTATCACTACTCATTGACTTGGTACTGCTACCTCTAGTATATAGCCTAGTAATCATTACTCATTGACTTGGTACTGCTACCTCTAGCATATAGCCTAGTTATCACTACTCATTGACTTGGTACTGCTACCTCTAGTATATAGCCTAGTTATCACTACTCATTGACTTGGTACTGCTACACCTTGTATATAGCCTAGTTATCATTACTCATTGACTTGGTAATGCTACCTCTAGTATATAGCCAAGTTATCACTACTCATTGACTTGGTACTGCTACCTCTAGTATATAACCAAGTTATCACTACTCATTGACTTGGTACTGCTACCTCTAGTATATAGCCTAGTTATCACTACTTATCGACTTGGTACTGCTACCCCTTGTATAGAGCCTAGTTATCACTACTCATTGACTTGGTACTGCTACCCCTTGTATATAGCCTAGTTATCACTACTCATTGACTTGGTACTGGTACCTCTAGTATATAGCCTAGTTATCACTACTCATTGACATGGTACTGCTACCTCTAGTATATAGCCAAGTTATCACTACTCATTGACCTGGTACTGCTACCCCTTGTATATAGCCTAGTTATCACTACTCATTGACTTGGTACTGCTACCTCTAGTATATAGCCTAGTTATCACTACTCATTGACTTGGTACTGCTACCTCTAGTATATAGCCTAGTTATCACTACTCATTGACTTGGTACTGCTACCTCTAGTATATAGCCTAATAATCATTACTCATTGACTTGGTACTGCTACCTCTAGTATATATCCTAGTTATCACTACTCATTGACTTGGTACTGCTACCTCTAGTATATAGCCTAGTTATCACTACTCATTGACTTGGTACTGCTACACCTTGTATATAGCCTAGTTATCATTACTCATTGACTTGGTAATGCTACCTCTAGTATATAGCCAAGTTATCACTACTCATTGACTTGGTACTGCTACCTCTAGTATATAACCAAGTTATCACTACTCATTGACTTGGTACTGCTACCTCTAGTATATAGCCTAGTTATCACTACTTATCGACTTGGTACTGCTACCCCTTGTATAGAGCCTAGTTATCACTACTCATTGACTTGGTACTGCTACCCCTTGTATATAGCCTAGTTATCACTACTCATTGACTTGGTACTGCTACCCCTTGTATATAGCCTAGTTATCACTACTCATTAACTTGGCAATGCTACCTCTAATATATAGCCTAGTTATCATTACTCATTGACTTGATACTGCTACCTCTAGTATATAGCCTAGTTATCATTACTCATTGACTTGGTACTGCTACACCTTGTATATAGCCTAGTTATCACTACTCATTGACTTGGTACTGCTACCTCTAGTATATAGCCTAGTTATCACTACTCATTGACTTGGTACTGCTACCCCTTGTATATAGCCTAGTTATCGTTACTCATTGACTTGGTACTGCTACCTCTAGTATATAGCCTAGTTATCACTACTCATTGACTTGGTACTGCTACCTCTAGTATATAGCCAAGTTATCATTACTCATTGACTTGGTACTGCTACCCCTTGTATAGAGCCTAGTTATCACTACTCATTGACTTGGTACTGCTACCCCTTGTATATAGCCTAGTTATCACTACTCATTGACTTGGTACTGGTACCTCTAGTATATAGCCTAGTTATCACTACTCATTGACATGGTACTGCTACCTCTAGTATATAGCCAAGTTATCACTACTCATTGACTTGGTACTGCTACCTCTAGTATATAGCCTACTTGTCATTACTCATTGACTTGGTACTGCTACCTCTAGTATATAGCCTAGTTATCACTACTCATTGACTTGGTACTGCTACCTCTAGTATATAGCCTAGTTTTCACTACTCATTGACTTGGTACTGCTACACCTTGTATATAGCCTAGTTATCACTACTCATTGACTTGGTACTGCTACCTCTAGTATATAGCCTAGTTATCACTACTCATTGACTTGGTACTGCTACCCCTTGTATATAGCCTAATTATCACTACTCATTGACTTGGTACTGCTACCCCTTGTATATAGCCTAGTTATCACTACTCATTGACTTGGTACTGCTACCTCTAGTATATAGCCTAGTTATCACTACTCATTGACTTGGTACTGCTACCTCTAGTATATAGCCTAGTTATCACTACTCATTGACTTGGTACTGCTACCTCTAGTATATAGCCTAGTTTTCACTACTCATTGACTTGGTACTGCTACACCTTGTATATAGCCTAGTTATCACTACTCATTGACTTGGTACTGCTACCTCTAGTATATAGCCTAGTTATCACTACTCATTGACTTGGTACTGCTACCCCTTGTATATAGCCTAGTTATCACTACTCATTGACTTGGTACTGCTACCTCTAGTATATAGCCTAGTTATCACTACTCATTGACTTGGTACTGCTACCTCTAGTATATAGCCTAGTTATCACTACTCATTGACTTGGTACTGCTACCTCTAGTATATAGCCTAGTAATCATTACTCATTGACTTGGTACTGCTACCTCTAGTATATAGCCTAGTTATCTCTACTCATTGACTTGGTACTGCTACCTCTAGTATATAGCCTAGTTATCACTACTCATTGACTTGGTACTGCTACACCTTGTATATAGCCTAGTTATCATTACTCATTGACTTGGTAATGCTACCTCTAGTATATAGCCAAGTTATCACTACTCATTGACTTGGTACTGCTACCTCTAGTATATAACCAAGTTATCACTACTCATTGACTTGGTACTGCTACCTCTAGTATATAGCCTAGTTATCACTACTTATCGACTTGGTACTGCTACCCCTTGTATAGAGCCTAGTTATCACTACTCATTGACCTGGTACTGCTACCCCTCTTATATAGCCTAGTTATCACTACTCATTGACATGGTACTGCTACCTCTAGTATATAGCCAAGTTATCACTACTCATTGACTTGGTACTGCTACCTCTAGTATATAGCCTACTTGTCATTACTCATTGACTTGGTACTGCTACCTCTAGTATATAGCCTAGTTATCACTACTCATTGACTTGGTACTGCTACCTCTAGTATATAGCCTAGTTTTCACTACTCATTGACTTGGTACTGCTACACCTTGTATATAGCCTAGTTATCACTACTCATTGACTTGGTACTGCTACCTCTAGTATATAGCCTAGTTATCACTACTCATTGACTTGGTACTGCTACCCCTTGTATATAGCCTAATTATCACTACTCATTGACTTGGTACTGCTACCCCTTGTATATAGCCTAGTTATCACTACTCATTGACTTGGTACTGCTACCTCTAGTATATAGCCTAGTTATCACTACTCATTGACTTGGTACTGCTACCTCTAGTATATAGCCTAGTTATCACTACTCATTGACTTGGTACTGCTACCTCTAGTATATAGCCTAGTTTTCACTACTCATTGACTTGGTACTGCTACACCTTGTATATAGCCTAGTTATCACTACTCATTGACTTGGTACTGCTACCTCTAGTATATAGCCTAGTTATCACTACTCATTGACTTGGTACTGCTACCCCTTGTATATAGCCTAGTTATCACTACTCATTGACTTGGTACTGCTACCTCTAGTATATAGCCTAGTTATCACTACTCATTGACTTGGTACTGCTACCTCTAGTATATAGCCTAGTTATCACTACTCATTGACTTGGTACTGCTACCTCTAGTATATAGCCTAGTTATCACTACTCATTGACTTGGTACTGCTACCCCTTGTATATAGCCTAGTTATCACTACTCATTGACTTGGTACTGCTACCTCTAGTATATAGCCTAGTTATCACTACTCATTGACTTGGTACTGCTACCTCTAGTATATAGCCTAGTTATCACTACTCATTGACTTGGTACTGCTACCTCTAGTATATAGCCTAGTAATCATTACTCATTGACTTGGTACTGCTACCTCTAGTATATAGCCTAGTTATCACTACTCATTGACTTGGTACTGCTACCTCTAGTATATAGCCTAGTTATCACTACTTATCGACTTGGTACTGCTACCCCTTGTATAGAGCCTAGTTATCACTACTCATTGACCTGGTACTGCTACCCCTCTTATATAGCCTAGTTATCACTACTCATTGACTTGGTACTGGTACCTCTAGTATATAGCCTAGTTATCACTACTCATTGACATGGTACTGCTACCTCTAGTATATAGCCTAGTTGTCATTACTCATTGACTTGGTACTGCTACCCCTTGTATATAGCCTAGTTATCACTACTCATTGACTTGGTACTGCTACCTCTAGTATATAGCCTAGTTATCACTACTCATTGACTTGGTACTGCTACCTCTAGTATATAGCCTAGTTATCACTACTCATTGACTTGGTACTGCTACCCCTTGTATAGAGTCTAGTTATCACTACTCATTGTGTATCTATTATTACTTGTATTATTACATGTTTTACTTTTCTATTATTTCTCTATTTTCTTTTTCTCTGCATTGTTGTGAATCAAGTAAGCATTTCAATGTTAGTCCACACCTGTTGTTTATGAAGCATGTGACAAATAAAATGTTGTAAAGTTGCATCTGGTCTGTTTATATTTTCTTGGAGGAATGCTCAAGGCTAGGTAAACAAGAGAAGGCTTGAGGGAAATAGTTTGCCATAGACTCATTAGAAAGTACAGATCCCAGTCGGAGTCGTGTCATGTAACATCAATGGAGAATAGTGGAATGGGCTAGGTGCTGATGTGTGGGTGGGTGGAAACATGGATGGTGGATGGGTGGGTGGAAGGATGGATGGATGGATGGGTGAGTGGATAGGTGAGTAGAAGGATGGATGGATGGATGGATGGATGGATGGATGGATGGATGGATGGATGGATGGCTGGATGGGTGGGTGGGTGGATGGTTGGATGGGTGGTTGGGTGGGTGGATGGATGGTTGGGTGGGTGGGTGGGTGGAAGGATGGATGGATGGGTGGATGGGCTCAGACACACCTGACCTTTTACTTTGGATGGAACGGTCCAACCAGAGTGTGTTGAAGTAGTGTTTCCATCACTAGCCACTAATGAATTGCCTTTTCTGGGAATTAATTTGTGCCTAGAATAATGAGTGGTGTAAGCCCGCCGGCACCTTATGTTTCATAAGCGATATTCTTTTGCCATCTGTGAGCCTTGAAGACCTTTGTGATGGTTGACTGAGATACTTTCACTCTCCTCTTTCATTACAAGCCTCGCACTGAATGTGAATAGAACTCCTTTACCTCTTGGATATTGGCAACCAAGGTAATTGTGTTGGATAAATATAATGCTGTGTCATAGGCTGACAATTTTCTTCTTCTTTTCTCTTTCACCACCTCCTCCTCCACAACTTCCATTTCTTACTTCACCTCCTCCTCATCCACATCCTTTTTAACCTCTTCCCCCTCCCCGTCCTCCTCCTCCTCCACAACCTCCTCCTCCTCTACATCCTTTTAACCTCCTCCTCCCCCTCCCCTCCTCCTCCCCGTCCTCCTCCTCCTCCACAACCTCCTCCTCCACATCCTTTTAACCTCCTCCTCCCCCTCCCCTCCCCTCCTCCTCCACAACCTCCTCCTCCTCCACATCCTTTTAACCTCCTCCTCCTCCACAACCTCCTCCTCCTCCACATCCTTTTTAACCTCTTCCCCCTCCCCCTCCCTGTCCTCCTCCTCCTCCACAACCTCCTCCTCCTCCACATCCTTTTAACCTTCCCCTCCCCTCCTCCTCCACAACCTCCTCCTCCACCTCTTACTTCTCAACCACCTCATCCTCTCCCTCCTCCTCCACCTCTTCCTTATCCATGTCCTCCACCACCTCCCACCCCTCCCCCTCCTCCCTCCCCCTCCTCTCCTGTAGGTACTCATTCCAAGACGAGGAGGACATGTTCATGGTAGTGGACCTGTTGCTGGGAGGAGACCTACGCTATCACCTCCAGCAGAATGTTCACTTCTCAGAGAACACTGTCAAGCTGTACATCTGTGAGATCGCCCTGGCGCTGGGCTACCTCTGCAGCAAACACATCATTCACAGGTGAGTGAGAGAGAAACCGCCCTCATCTTCATCATCACGTCATTATCATCCACAGCTAAGAGAGACAGATCAAATCTGACCGGTACTCAGAGTTGCCACAGCCCTTAGAGGTCTTACTCTCCTCCAATGTCCCTTCAATGTTCAAACTCTATCTATAGGCCCAGAAACATAGATACCTTATTCAATGTTGGAATGCACACAAGTATGTGCTGCCATGCCAAATCTTCAGACATCCAGTGTCAACAAGCCAACATACAGAGATGGCTACCACCCAAAAGCATCACTCAAATTATTTTACGTAACTGTCAAAGAATTTGACTATCCTGTCATTCATTGTGACAAATTGGACTGACCTGAAAGACCTTTGATAGTACTTTGGTGTGAGCCACCACACACAGATCAGATCAGCCTGGAGAGAGAGAGGGATTGACTTGATGATAAGTTAAGATACACGTAACACGCCACACACATGCCAGGCGGAGACCTTCCTCAGGTTGCATGATCGCCCTCCACCTCTGTGCAGAGCAACAGCATGATAATCATAGAGAAAGGGCTTTTCAGACCTGGACAAATGGGAGGCTTCAGGGTTCCAGAGTGCTAATTAATTACATGCAGGATAACAAATGACATCATTTAGTAGGAGGACTTACTGCTTTTCTATCTATACATGCTGAAACCGCTGTGAGCAAATACAGGTAACTGCCCAAATAAAGGAAACACCAACATAGTATCTTAATAGGGAGTTGGGCCACCACGAGCCACCTGAACAGCTTCAATGAGCCTTGGCATAGATTCTACATGTGTTTTGAACTCTACTGGAGGGATGGGACACCATTGTTCCATAAGAAATTCCATCATTTGGTGTTTTGTTGATGGGGTGGAAAATGCTGACTCCCATAAGTGTTCAGTTGGGTTGAGATCTGGTGACTGAGACATACACACACACCAGTGGAGGCTGCTGAGGGGACGACGGCTCATATTAATGGCTGGAAAGGAGCGAATGGAATTGCATCCATGTGTTTGATGTTGTTGATACCTTTCCACTTATTAATCTCCAGCCATTCCCTAGTGCCAGTCCTCCACAATTAAAGTGCCACCTACCTCCAGTGACACACACACACACCCTTTAAACCCACAATGCACATTTGAGACACCTCTTTCAAAGTCACTGAGATCTATTCTTCTACCCATGGTAGCCAAAATAGTGGGCAACTGGGCATTTTTATGCATGATGGGATCTTAATTTCTTAATTAACTTAGGAACCACACCTGTGTGGAAGCAGCTGCTTTCAATATACTTTGTATCCCTCATTTACTCAAGTGTTTCCTTTATTTTGGCAGTTCAAATCAAATCAAATTTATTTATATAGCCCTTCGTACATCAGCTGATATCTCAAAGTGCTGTACAGAAACCCAGCCTAAAACCCCAAACAGCAAGCAATGCAGGTGTAGAAGCACGGTTACCTGTAGATCAGATTTGTCATTTCTCAATACATTCCTCATTAATCGATTCAATGGGAATATTTTACATTTCTGTCATTCGATTCCAACTAAAAAACATCCCCATAGATAAGCAGGTGTTTGGGAGATGTTTAGATTAAATCAACCGCTTTCAATCTGCATTTATTACAGGGAAAGGAAGAGGCTGGTATTCAAATGTTCATCTCATCTGTATGTAAATTGAATAGATAATTTGATTGGAGACTGTGTGCTCACTGTAGCACTCTGAGTGGGTGCACATATTCAGTGTGTGTTGTTGGAGTGTGTGTGTGGGTGTGTGTGTGTGTGTGTTTGTGCATGTATCTGCTGATGATACCCTGGCCTTGAGCAGAATCTCTATCCAGTATAAAGAATCCTATGAGTCATGACTGATGATTCATAATGACAATGTTGATGACGACATTGCAATCACACACTGATACAGCCTGTCCTCAGAGCCAAACAAAACATATTTTATGTATTTCTGAGCACCTTCAAGACATATAACCCCTACTAATGGTCTAGTCTAGTTACTTTAGACCAGGGATGGGCAACTGGCAGCCAACGCGGATCAATTTCCAAAAAGGGAACTCAGTCCGGGTCTCAGCTTACTTTTGCGAGTTAGAATAGTAGAATAGACAAGGTGCAATTTTAACATTTGGTTGTGCATTAGCAGTTTTTCTCTTGTTATGTCAGTCACTGACGGTCAGCCAATTAGCCCATGTCAGCTAGATTGGTTTATATTGGTAATTTAGTCTAGTGGCCAGCAAAAGGAGTAGTATTGTCACACGGATGATGCTGGAGAGACGAAGCAGGTACGGGGAGTCAAACATGTAATAAATAACGGACATGGAAACAGCAAACAGGTAACACAAACAAAAAACACAAACAAAAAACAATTAATGCAGCAGCAGCAGGGAACAGAGCAGGGAACTGACAAATATAGGGGAGGAAATAAACAGGTGATGAATGAGTCCAGGTGAGTCCACAATTGCTGATGCGCGTGATGGGCAAACCTGGGCACTGGGCAAACCGGTTGGAGCATGGGAGCCCAACAAACCGGCCGAGACATGGGCGCTGGGCAAACCGGTTGGAGCATGGGAGCCCAACAAACCGGTTGGAGCATGGGAGCCCAACAAACCGGTTGGAGCATGGGAGCCCAACAAACCGGCCGAGACATGGGCACTGGGCAAACCGGTTGGAGCATGGGAGCCTAACAAACCGGTTGGAGCATGGGAGCCCAACAAACCGGTTGGAGCATGGGAGCCCAACAAACCGGTTGGAGCATGGGAGCCTAACAAACCAGTTGGAGCATGGGAGCCCAACAAACCGGTTGGAGCATGGGAGCCTAACAAACCGGTTGGAGCATGGGAGCTCAACAAACCGGCCTCAGATGGAACCGGGGAGCCTAAGCCAGCCCGTCAGGCTTTTACGCCCTGGCTGGGGAGGTTTCCTTGCCTCGGTTGGCTCGGCGGCTTCCCATCCCACGTCACTCTCCACCGGATCATCGGGCTCCCTCGCTTCAGCAGGATCGACAGGCGTCTTGCCTCAGTTGGATTGTCTGGCTTCCATGCCCCAGTCGGCTCGCCAGGCTCTCACGCTCCTGCCGGTTTGTTAGGCTCCCAAACCGGCTTGCCCAGCGCCCATGTCTCGGCCGGTTCGCCAGGGTGGGACGCCGGGTGGTGCCCCAAGAGGGGGGGATACTGTTACATCTGCTCCTGCTCTTCCCTCCTGGCACTTGAGGGCGCCAGGTTGCCCTGCATCACGCACTCCTTCCATCCACTGAGCACACCTGCCTTCCCTTGTCACACGCATCAGCGATATTGGACTCACCTGGAGTCACTCCTCACCTGTTTATTTCCTCCCCTATATTTGTCAGTTCCCTGCTCTGTTCCCCACTGCTGCATTAATTGTTTTTTTGTCTTTGTTAACATTGTGCTGACGCTGTTCCTGTCTCGTTCCATGTCCGTTCCATATGAAATGTTTGACTCCCCGTACCTGCTTCGTCCCTCCAGCGTCATCCCATGTGACAAGAATTGCATGAAATTTGTTAGAAAATTGCAAACATTTCTCTCCACCTTATGGCATAATGTGCAGAATTACAGGAAATGGCCTATTGAAACTGCACATTCTCTCCGTCCCATGGCAATGTGAGTAGAATTGCATGAAATGAATTATACAATTTTTTAAATCTTTTCTCTGCCCCATGTCAAAGTGTTTAGCTTTAGGGCAAACTTGCTTTAATACTGCAGTATTATCTCAATGCTCTATGACAAAATGTGTGGAATTACAGGAAATGAACTCCAAAACTTACATTTTTTCTCTCTGCTGTCAAGAAGTAGGCCACTAAAATGTTTGCTCGGAAGGTGGCCCCACCCCCTTCAAAGTTGCCCATCCCTGCGACAGTAGGGAGGTTGGTCGGGGAGGATGGGTATGCGTAATCCCGACCTTCTAGCAATCAAAAAGTTGTGTGTTTGAGTCTCATTGGTGACAACTGTAGCATTTCAGCTAACCCATTTCACTTAACCTGCTACATAAATTATCCTAACTTTTGTCGTTATAGTTTCCCTAAACGGCAATGTAAATTCTCCCCATAATTCTCATTTGTTGTTACTGCGCAATAAGCAACCTGGTCTCAGAGTAAGACGTATAATACTATACATCCACCAAGATAAGGACCATCATCCAATTCGTATGCTATTGTACGACCAAGTAAGATACATGATACTATACGTCCTATAATTCATATGATATTCTACAACCGCTATTCTATTCATTATGTAACCAAACATACTGTAATATATCATACTAAATGGAGTGTCACAGATTTACCTACAGAATAATAGGAATTACCCCAAGACCGGTTTTACCATTTCACAATAGATATAGGGAGTACTGTGCCTCAATTGCCATCAGGGTAGCAAAGCAACAAGGCCTGTTTTGTCAGTACCTTCTCATGGGGTTTTCAATTACTAACACTAAGACGCATTTCAATTAGTGGTATCTTCAGAGACGATCCCCTCCAAACAACACAAGTGGAAAAAGGGATTGGAGGTGTGAGAAGGGAAGTGGTAGAGCTGTGCTGTTATTGACTCACTCCCCAGTCCCCACAGCAGCTTCATTTAGATGGTTGGAATCACAGGGGAAGACAAGCAAGTGGTATTAAAAAGGGTGGACGTGGGGAACAGTATAGATGTGACAGAAGCCGGAAGCATTATCACCACAGGCCAGGACCTGTAGGAAGGGAAGTGGTGGAGCTGTGGCGTTATTGACTCACTCATTTCTGTAGCTTCTGCACTTTGATCAACAGTGATTGGTCAAAAGACCACTTAGTGAAACATTTTTCTCAGAATTGGTCTACCTGTGTAAACGCAACCTACAATAAGTGAACTGAGAAACACATTATGTGAGCCCTGAGTCCCCTTCAGGTGTTTCTCAGTTCACTTAGGTTGTATTTACACAGGCAGACCAATTCTGAGATTTTCTTCACTAAGTGGTCATTTGACCAATCAGATCAGCTCTGAAAAGATCTGATGTGGAAAGATCTGATGTGATTGGTCAAAAGACCAATGAGTGGAAAAAATATCAGATTTGGGCTGCCTGTGTAAACGCAGCCAAATGATTTTAACTTATCAATAGGATTTCTAATTTCTTCCTGTTGGGTTGTTGAGTAGTGGTCTACAGCACATGATGAAACCTCAGTCTCCCATAACTAACTATAGTGTGGAGATGGTGATGTAGAGTAGATGCTTGGTGTCAGTGTGTGTTGCACAAAGATGACAGATTATGTCCTTACGTGAGATAATATAGCAGTTGACAGATTTTGGAATATGCACCCGGTTGTCCATTGCTTCAGACTAAGACAGTAAGTAGCCTTTTTTTCTTCTTCTGGAGCTCAGTAAATATATGGTTCTCAGAATGTGATAGCTGGGAAATGATCTGTTTTGACATCAGACATCATATTGCGTTTGGAATAAGGTTAGATGTTTGCTTGGTTTTAAACTAAAAACAGAAGTGCCACAGAGACTGCTGCCACAGAGACTGCTGCCACAGAGACTGGAGCTATCTATTGTTTTTATGTTCTCAGTTTGAATTATTAGCCACGGTTATACGGTGTTGCAGTGCTCCTCTCCATTCAGCAGACTACAGCACTGTGAAAGTAGAGCATGGCTATGAACAAGGCTGTGCTCTGAGCTCTGGGAGAGAAAGAGCCGCCTCCTGCTTTACACAGAGGCAGACGAGCTGCAGAGATGCCCTCTGGCTCTCACACTGAAGCTACAGACACATTCAGGCTATGTTTAGAGGAAAGATACAGTCAGAGGGACAAATGTGATTGTGAAGCCTCAATCCTGCACCTAAAGGCAACAGCACTGAATGCATAATCACATTTGAGTTCAGTCTCACTATCTCTTTTGGAAGTCATTCCATGTAGAATGTCTTTCAAGGCTGGCTCTATGTTTATTCAGATTGCTATCAAATGAAGCATAGTAAGCCACAGCTGTTCTCTCGTGTTTATTTCCAACACCGTTGGCTGATCTCACCAGGGAGGTGTTCACACGGGGGGAGTGTTTATCTGTTCTCTGAATCTCTCCAAATCATTTTGTTGTCATTTTTCTACGCCTGTTGCATCATGTGGATGTCTGTTGATCTGATGCTCTTGGAGAGCTGTGTTGCTGTCTTTCAGCCTGGTTTGGTTTCTGTGAGTGCAGATCTTTCCTTTACACTCTGATGAGAGCTGGATTTTTCAGCTGCTCAACTCAGCCCAGCTAAGCTTTGTTCAGCTTGGAGGTGCTCTGTGCAGCACAGCCTCAAACTGGCACAGTGTGTCTTTCTGGTTCCCTGTATGATGTGACACTGACCAGACATAGTTTCTCCAAACGTGCTGTTTCATCATCAATCTCCGCACATCTCTATCAAGGCTCTCTGTATCCCTGGCTTGGCTTGTCTTCAGCAACACCCAGAGCCCAGACACAGTATCTCTCTGCTGCTCAAACTCACAGCTCTATCAGGGCTCTCTGTGTCCCTGGCTTGGCTTCAGCAACACTCAGAGCCCAGACACAGTATCTCTCTGCTGCTCAAACTCACAGCTCTATCAGGGCTCTCTGTGTCCCTGGCTTGGCTTCACCCAGAGCCCAGACACATTATCTCTCTGCTGCTCAAACTCACAGCTCTATCAGGGCTCTCTGTGTCCCTGGCGTGGCTTCACCCAGAGCCCAGACACATTATCTCTCTGCTGCTCAAACTCACATCTCTATCAGGGCTCTCTGTGTCCCTGGCTTGGCTTCACCCAGAGCCCAGACACATTATCTCTCTGCTGCTCAAACTCACAGCTCTATCAGGGCTCTCTGTGTCCCTGGCTTGGCTTCACCCAGAGCCCAGACACATTACCTCTCTGCTGCTCAAATTCACAGCTCTATCAGGGCTCTCTGCGTCCCTGGCTTGGCTTCACACAGAGCCCAGACACATTATCTCTCTGCTGCTCAAACTCACAGCTCTATCAGGGCTCTGTGTCCCTGGATTGGCTTGGCTTCAGCAACACCCAGAACCCAGACACATTATATCTCTGCTGCTACAACTCATTTGTTAAAGGAAGATGAACAGCTGACGTTTGTCAACACGTTCTCATCCCATAGTATGATTGGGCCTGAGAGAGATGGTTCTGTGAAGAAGTAACCCACTGGGCACAAACATCTGTTCAACATCTAGTTCTCATTTACATCTCGTTGAGTTGTGTCAATTCAATGTCAAAATGTCAATTCAACATGAAATCAACTAAATATTTCACCATGTCTTTGGATTTAGATTCAAAGTTGGGTGAAAAAAAGACTAAATTCCCTGACGTTGATTGCTTTTTAAAAAATCCAATCAGTTTTCCACATTGATTCAACGTCATCACATATCTTTTTTTGGTTGAAATGGCGTGGAAACACTGTTGATTCAACCAGTTTTTGCCTAGTGGGAAAGCTGTTTTGTTCCAAATGAAAAGTTAAGTGTTCTGTATTTATAGTCTGCATAAATATTTCACAACAGGAGGAGACTGTATGTTTTCATATTTCAGATGGGGAGGCAGGTATAGCACGGCATTAGAAGGTACTTTAAACATCCTTTAAAATCACAACAGTGGATTTGTGAACATTTGTTTACTGGGAGCACGACAACATATTTTCCCTCTAGTCTACCCTAAAATATCTATAATTACCTGCTTGTGTATTGCAGTGTACTGGCTTACAGGAGTGTCCACATTTGGTGAACTTTTATCATTCTCCCTGAGTTTGAGATAGTAAATAATTAATCAGTAATAATTGGGATTCAGTAAGCCGTGCCTCAGAATGCCATGTTCAAACAGACGCTCTCCAAAGACCAACTGACTCAAACCGGATGAAATTAGACGGGAGCCAGCTGAACGCGTACTCGTCAGGCAGTGAAATTCAAGCATTGCGTCTATGAATAAGAAATACTGTAGCATCAATCTCCTCCACTCGGCCACTCCGCCTGTGACAGAGCTGTTGTTATCATTAGTATTATTTCACTGATCAAACTCAAGTGAATGAAAGCTCTGCTTCAGATTAAACCCTGTTATTGGGATTGAGACGGTTAGTGTTAGCTGTAGGTTGCTTCCTGTGGCTAGTTGAGGTTCCCCTCCACGTTCAAAGCTTCTACTGTCTGTCAGTCTGCTGATTCCTCTCTTGGCTGGTGGGCGTGGCCAGCCGGCTGCTGCTGAGTGCTGGATGACTGGTGCTCCCTGTCCGTGCTGCCTGCTCTGCTCTGGGACATCATGGGGCAGAGCATCACCTAAGGCCTGGTGGCTGTATGTGCTGTCTGTGGTGCTGTCTGTGCTGCCTGTGCACTAGCCTTCCACAAGAGTGAAGGAGTCATCAAAGCAATCCTCATTAGGAGTGGGCTGTGTACACAGATGATGCTGCAAAACCCAACAGCCCAATGGACCCAAGCAGTGTGTGTCCGTGTTTGTGTGTGTCATGTGTGAGTTTGAGGGTGACTTATCATCAAGGCAGGTGTACGATTGACCCTCCCAACCCCCCTCCAGGCTGATCTGACCTGTGTGTGGTGGAGCACAAAAGAGCAATTTAAGGTATTTGGGGTCAGTCCCAGCTGTCATCTGTTTCCCTGTATCAGAGGGGTATCAGTTGACTGGGTGCAGGTTCTGGTTACCCTTCTCATCCTGATAGCTGGTGTAATGAGATCATTAGATCCAGGTAATAGGTTGTTGGACTAGTCAAGCGAGAGAAAAGCCAGGCGGATCAGTTGCACTGCCCTTCAACACCACCCTCCCATCGCTGCCTCGGCAGAATCACTAATGAGCCTCACTCAGGACGGGAAGGACACAACAAAGGTCCATCCCAAATGGCATAGGGATGAGCATTTAACATGTTTTCACTGTCCCCCGGAAAAATATGTGCGCATTTATCTATATGCCAACAGTGCGCAACAATTCCTAATTTATCATAACCATTACTGATAACAATTCCTAATTTATCATCCATTAGAGATAACAAATCCTAATTGCTCTGTTGCCTCATAAATATTCAGTCAATAAAAAAACAAGTCCAATTTAAGATGAATTTATTCAAACCATAATATTAACTGGTTATTATATCGTGGAACACAATCTTCAAAAAAGCAGTATCCTCAGAAGTTGTGCTTGCTTGTGGCTTCAATGGCATAACCTTGTTTTGTTAATTTAGCAGACAAGATGCTTATACTGAACACAAATAATATAAACGCAACCTGCAGGGACATGGAGACTAGTCAGGATTGAGGGAAAGGTGAAGGGAGCACAGATGCTTGATGAAAATCTGCTCCAGAGCGCTCAGGACCTCAGACTGGGGTGAAGGTTCACCTTCCAACAGGACGACGACCCTAAGCACACAGCCAAGAAAACGCAGGAGTGACTTCAGGACAAGTCTCTGAAATTTCTTGAGTGGCCCAGCCAGAGCCCGGACTTGAACCCAATCGAACATCTCTGGAGGTACCTGAAAATAGCTGTGTAGGGATGCTCCCCATCCAACTTGACAGAGCTTGAGAGGATCTGCAGAGAAGATTGGAAAAACTCCCCAAATAAAGGTGTGCCAAGCTTGTAACGTAATACCCAAGAAGACTCGAGGTTGTAATCGCTGCCAAAGATGCTTCAACAAAGTACTGAGTAAAGGGTCTGAATACTTATGTAAATGGGATATTCTTTTTATTTTTACATACAGTATATATATAAATTAGCAAACATTTCTAAAAACCTGTTTTTGCTTCGTCATTATGGGGTATTGTGTTTAGATTGATGAGGATAATACATTTTTAAAATGCATTTTAGAATAAGGCTGTAACGTGACAAAGTGTGGAAAAGTGAAGGGGTCTGAATACTTTCCGAATGCACTGTAGTATCAATCAATGGGAATATACACTATGTATGTCGATACATCAGGCCCTTGAATAGTCCCTCAGCCAGCTGGCTGTCGATACATCAGGCCCCTGAATTGTCCCTCAGTCAACTGGCTGTCGATACATCAGGCCCTTGAATAGTTCCTCAGCCAATTGGCTGTCGATACATCAGGCCCTTGAATAGTCCCTCAGTCAACTGGCTGTCGATACATCAGGCCCTTGAATAGTCCCTCAGTCAACTGGCTGTCGATACATCAGGCCCTTGAATAGTCCCTCAGCCAGCTGGCTGTCGATACATCAGGCCCATGAATTGTCCCTCAGTCAACTGGCTGTCGATATATCAGGCCCTTGAATAGTCCCTCAGCCAGCTGGCTGTCGATACATCAGGCCCTTGAATAGTCCCTCAGCCAGCTGGCTGTCGATACATCAGGCCCTTGAATTGTCCCTCAGTCAACTGGCTGTCGATATATCAGGCCCTTGAATAGTCACTCAGCCAGCTGGCTGTCGATACATCAGGCCCTTGAATTGTCCCTCAGCCAGCTGGCTGTCGATACATCAGGCCCTTGAATAGTCCCTCAGCCAACTGGCTGTCGATACATCAGGCCCTTGAATAGTCCCTCAGCCAGCTGGCTGTCGATACATCAGGCCCTTGAATAGTCCCTCAGTCAACTGGCTGTCGATACATCAGGCCCTTGAATAGTCCCTCAGCCAACTGGCTGTCGATACATCAGGCCATCTGTTTGTCATCTCTAATTGCTGGAATATTACAGTATTACAGAATATTACAGTCCTAATGAATTTGTAGTGCGAGATGAGGGCCCAGTGTGCAGCTGTCACATTGAAAATATGGAAATGAATTTGTGGGTTCTGAGACCCCCCTGGGCCACCCATAATTCATACTCTGTGACTGGGTAATTTTTGTCAGACAGCGCTCTGGGCTTTCGTCCTAGAAATACACAGGCAGGGTGCTTGTTATTCATCTGAATAGAAAATGCAGAACAATAAACAGTGGGTTTTTAGAGAACAGGTGATAAAACCCCAGTGTTTGCACATCTAGAAAAGGCTGTTGTCTGAGTGACAGCAGGGCTGTGTCGTGACTGGCTCTGGCTCTCACAGTCACACCTATAATCATCAGCAGGCTGTTGAGTGGCGCTGCAGCATCCCCTGTCCTGTTGCTCCACAATGGCTGCCATGGCCTTTAAAGATAAAATACCTTTCCATCTGCCTCCTTTGAGGGAAATGTCAGCTAATTAAGCACAACACAACTGACCTTTTTAACCCCCATCCGGGCTCCGGGCTGGGTACACTGATGCCCCTGTAATGAGGGTGGTGCCAGCCACCCTACCCCTCCCACCTGCTGCAGCAGGCACCCTTTGATATGCTAATCAACCCTGTCCTCTGATAGGAGCCTCATTAGTTCTGACTGCCCTAAGGTTCATGGACATAATCCCCCCTGACAGGTGCTGCTGCTACTAGCCTGCTGTTTGAGCTAGACTCTAGACGTTCAGCTGATCCAGTGTTATGATGATCATACAGTAATGTACTGTATGTTGTCAGCTGTCTCCTAGGCCCTGGACACATATGCCCAGATGTGATATGTCAAAGTTCAGTTAGAGGGTGCTTATATTTGTCCTGTTTCACACATGTGCAGTGTGGTATGAAATGGACATGTGCTTTTTGCGTGTCCTACTCCTCCTGAGACACCATGAGAGAGTGGGGTCACAGCATGGGATCAGCTAATTAGGGTTAAGTGCCTTGCTCAAGGGCTGGTTTTTACCTAGTCAGCTCAGACTCCATCTCAAATATTTTTGGTTACTGGCCCAATGCTCTTAAGTAAAACATTTCAAATAATAAAATGTTACACAATAACATAACTTTAACGAGGCTATATACGGCACCTTGTCAGTGTGAGGAGGTACAGGTTAGTTGAGGTCATTTGTACATGATGGTAGGGGTGAAGTTGCTATGCATAGATAATAAACAGCGAGAAGCAGCAGTGTACAAAACAAATGGAGGGGGGGGTCAATGTAAATAATAGGTGGCCATTTGATTAATTGTTCAGCAGTCTTATGGCTTATGGAAGCTGTTAAGGAGCCTTTTGGTCCTAGACTTGGCGCTCCGGTACCACTTGCCGTGCGGTAGCAGAGAACACAGTCTAGGACTTGTGTCACTGGAGTCTTGGACAATTTTATGGGCTTTCCTCTGACATCGCCTATTATAAAGGTCCTGGATGGCAGGAAGCTTGGCCCCAGTGATGTCCCAAGCATTACCCTCTGTAGCGCCTTACAGTCAGATGCCGAGATGTTGCCATACCAGGCAGTGATGCAACCTGTCAGGATGCTCTCGATGGTGCAGCTGTATAACTTTTTGAGGATCTGGGGACCAATGCAAAATCTTTTCAGTCTCCTGAGGGGAAAGGGTTTTGTTGTGCCCTCTTCACGACTATCTTGGTGTGTTTGGACCATGATAGTTTGTTGGGGATGTGGACACTAAGCAACATGAAACTCTCGACGTGCTCCACTACAGCCCGTCGATGTTAATGGGGTCCTGTTCGGCCCGCCTTTTCCTGTAGTCCATGATCAGCTCCTTTGTCTTGCTCACATTGAGGGAGAGGTTGTTATCCTGGCACCACACTGCCAGTTCTCTGACCTCCTCCCTATAGGCTGTCTCATAATGTTAGCGGTGGTGCCAGGATAACAACCTCTCCCTCAATGTGAGCAAGACAAAGGAGCTGATCGTGTATTGGAAGCTATTTTGTAGATGACATCGCCGAAGTCGAGGATCGGTAGGATAGTCAGTTTTACTAGGGTAAGTTTGGCGGCGTGAGTGAAGGAGGCTTTGTTGCGGAATAGAAAGCCGACTCTAGATTTGATTTTAGATTGGAGATGTTTGATATGATTCTGGAAGGAGAGTTTACAGTCTAACCAGACACCTAGGTACTTATAGATGTCCACATATTCTAGGTCGGAACCATCCAGGGTGGTGATGCTAGTCGGGCGTGCGGGTGCAGGCAGCGAACGGTTGAAAAGCATGCATTTGGTTTTACTAGCGTTTAAGAGCAGTTGGAGGCCACGGAAGGAGTGTTGTATGGCATTGAAGCTCGTTTGGAGGTTAGATAGCACAGTGTCCAAGGACGGGCCGGAAGTATACAGGATGGTGTCGTCTGCGTAGATGTGGATCAGGGAATCGCCCGCAGCAAGAGCAACATCATTGATATATACAGAGAAAAGAGTCAGGCCGAGAATTGAACCCTGTGGCACCCCCATAGAGACTGCCAGAGGACTGGACAGCATGCCCTCCGATTTGACACTTGCCGGTTGGTCCAAGTATGCTTTGAGTACACATCCTGGTAATCCATCTGGCCCCGCGGCTTTGTGAAATTTGACCTGTTTAAAGGTCTTGCTCACATCGGCTACCGAGAGCATTATCACACAGTCATCCAGAACAGCTGGTGCTCTCGTGCATGCTTCAGTGTTGCTTATCTCAAAGCGAGCATAAAACGCATTTAGCTCGTCTGGTGGGCTCGCGTCACTGGGCAGCTCGCATCTGGGTTTCCCTTGGTAGTCCGTAATAGTTTTCAAGCCCTGCCACATCCGACGAGTGTCAGAGCCGGTGTAGTAGGATTCAATCTTAATCCTGTACTGACACTTTGCTTGTTTGATGGTTCTTCTGAGTGCATAACCGGATATCTTATAAGCATCCGGATTAGTGTCCTGCACCTTGAAAGCGGCAGCTCTAGCCTTTAGCTCAATGCAGATGTTGCCTTGAATCCATGGCTTCTGGTTGGGATATGTACGTACTCACTGTGGGGACGACGTCATCGATGCACTTATTGATGAAGCCGATGACTGAGGTGGTGTACTTCTCAATGCCATTGGATGAATCCTGGAACATATTCCAGGCAATGCTAGCAAAACAGTCCTGTACCGTAGCATCCGCGTCATTTGACCTCTTCCGTATTGAGCGAGTCACTGGCACACCCTGCTTTAGTTTTTGCTTGTAAGCATGAATTAGGAGGATAGAATTATGGTCAGATTTGCCAAATGGAGAGCGGAGGAGAGCTTTATATGCATCTCTGTGTGTGGAGTAAAGGAGGTCTAGAGTTTTCTCCCTCTGGTTGCGCATGTGACATGCTGGTAAATATTTTGTAAAACTGATTTAAGTTTGCCTGCATTAATGTCCCTGGCCACTGGTAGCACCGCTTCTGGGTGAGCATTTTTTTGTTTGCTTATGGCCTTATAGAGTTGGTTGAGTGCGGTCTTAGTGCCAGCATTGGTCTGTGGTGGTAAATAGATGGCTACGTATAATATAGATAAGAACTCTCTTGGTAGATAGTTTGGGCTACAGGTACTCTACCTCAGGCGAGCAATACCTAAAGCCTTCTTTAATTTTAGACATTGCGCACCAGCTGTTATTGACAAAAAAACACACACCCCACCCCTCGTCTTACCAGACATAGCTTCTCTGTTCTGCCGGTGCATGGAAAATCCCTTCAGCTCTATATTATCCGTGTCGTCGTTCAGCCACGACTCGGTGAAACATAAGATATTACAGTTGTTAATGTACCATTAGAAGGATAATCGTAGGTCATCAATTTTATTTTCCAATGACTGCATGTTAGCAAGTAGAATGGATGGCAGTGGGAGTTTACTCACTCGCTTACGAATTCTCAGAAGGCAGCCCGATCTGCGTCATCTTTTCCTTTTCTGCACGCAACGGGGATCTGACGGGGATCTGGTCCTGTTCCCGGGAGAGCAGTAGATCCTTCTCGTCAGACTCGTTAAAGGAATAAGCCTCTTCCAGTTCATGGTGATTAAGCGCTGTTCTGATGTCCAGAAGTTATTTTCGGTCATAAGAGACGGTAGCAGCAACATTATGTACAAAATAAGTAAAAAAATAAGTTACAAACAAAATAGCACAATTGGTTAGGAGCATGTAAAACTTCAGCCATCCTCTTCTGTGCATCTTATTAATCTCATTGCAGTCCTTTAAGGGTAATTGAGAAAATGAAGTGGGCCTACTATGTTTGATCAGAAGGACCATTTTGATCAGCTTTGTGAAAATGAGAACTGAGGCAAAGCAGGCTTCCCTAACGAAATGAGGAAAAGTCTACATCACATTTGATTATCATACAATGGAGCAAAAACACGGTAGAGTTGTTCTTTAAAGTGGTTCTCTCTTAAGTCTGTGTGATCTGTCGCCACTGCGGTTCTCATACAAAAAGGTCTGATCTGGTCCACACTTGTCCCTCTGCACAGGTTGCTAAGGTGTGCCCATAGTCCTACCTGCTGGTTCTTACACACACACACACACACACACACACACACACACACACACACACACACACACACACACACACACACACACACACACACACACACACACACACACACACACACACACGCACACACACCTGCTGCACAACACCCCTCTGTTTCACACACCCCACCTTGTCCCATTGCTCAAAGTAAATAAGTAATTATCCAGTGAATGATGGGTTGGCTGGAAATCAGTGTAGACACAGACCCATGCACCAAAAATATAAAGTGTGCCTTTTTTTTGGCCTGGCTAGCCTTCCCCTTCTGACTGACAAACTGTCCTCTGGACTGGGCTGGAGAATCAGGCCCTATCCTTCACCTTCTGACTGACAGACTGTCCTCTGGACTGGGCTGGAGAATCAGGCCCTATCCTTCACCTTCTGACTGACAGACTGTCCTCTGGACTGGGCTGGAGAATCAGGCCCTATCCTTCACCTTCTGACTGACAGACTGTCCTCTGGACCAGGCTGGAGAATCAGGCCCTAGCCTTCACCGTCTGACTGACTGGTTGACAGACTGTCCTCTAGACTTGCTGACAGACTGTCCTCTGAACTGGGCTGGAGAATCAGGCCCACGGAATGAGGTTGCGTTCCAAATGGCACCCTACTCCGTCCATGTAGAGTGCACTACAGAGCCCTATCATCAACAGTAGTGCACTAAAGGGAATAGCAAGCTATTTGGGACTTAAACTGTGTTTGGCTGGAAAAGCACACTTCCTGTCAGTCCAATTTAAAGACACAGGGGCATTATTGGTTGTGATAATACTGTGTTCGACACACTGTACATTTCTGTGTGTGTAGCTTATGGGTTGATATTGTTCTTTTTGGCAAGGCCTCCCTTTAACTAAGGACGGAACTTGACATGACATTGAGTTTTGTGTTGTTTTTTTCCTCCAATGTCCCAGTGAAGAGAGACTGTAGTGATTGTCAGCATCGTCATGGGGATGGGGCTGGTCAGTGACCCTAATGATGCTGTGTTTCTCTCTCTCTCTCTCTCTCTCTCGCTCTCTCTGTGTGTGTGTGTGTGTGTGTGTGTGTGTGTGTGTGTGTGTGTGTGTGTGTGTGTGTGTGTGTGTGTGTGTGTGTGTGTGTGTGTGTGTGTGTGTGTGTGTGTGTGTGAATTTCCAGAGACATCAAACCTGACAACATTCTGCTGGACGAATACGGTAAGACGGCTACAGTTTACATTACGTTGTGTTTGACTTTAAAACATCGGAACGTAAGGGAAGTGTTATTCTGATTTGTGTCGTAAATGTGTCACATCTACAGTTTACATAAGTTGAATGTGAAACATGGGACAAGTTATGTGTGAGGGAGAGAAGGGAGGCACGGAAGCGGAGCTAAAGCCTCAGCATCATCATCCCACAGTAACATGTGGTGCGTTTTTCCATCAATGCTGTGTAAGGAATGACCTCCACGGAATTAATGAAAGATGAGTTTAGCGTTTAGCGGTGGTGCTAACATTATTCAGCCACAAATAGTGCATACACACACACACAACACACACACACACACACACTAACAGGTGCTGTCAGAGAAACAAAGCAGAAGCTGTCCAGGCAGAAAGTGTAAACTGTGTAATCATTCATCAGTATTCTGAAGGGGAGGAATATTAATGCACTGATCCACACACACACACACACACACACACACACACACACACACACACACACACACACCGTTCCACACACACACACACACACGCTTACTCACATAAAATACACTCTCTCTCTCTCTCCATCTCTTTGAACCTCCTATTAAGCCCTTGGAGTGTATTGGGCAGCTGGTCAGGGGCCGGGGGGTTGGGCCGGAAGGTTATGGCATGGCTTTCCTTCTGGCACCATAACTGTGCCTGTAAATAAACAGGAAGAGAGAGAGAGAGAGAGAGTGGGGGAGACAAAAAATAAAGAGATAGAGAGAGAAAGAAACTGAGATAGAGAGAGAGATAAACTGACATAGAGAGAGATCAACTGAGATAGAGAGAGAGAGAGAAACTGAGATAGAGAGAGAGAGAAACTGAGATATATGGAGAGAGAAACTGAGGTAGAGAGAAACTGAGATATATGGAGAGAGAAACTGAGATAGAGAGAGAGATAAACTGAGATAGAGAGAGAGAAACTGAGATAGAGAGAGAGAGAAACTGAGATAGAGAGAGAGATAAACTGAGATAGAGAGAGAGATAAACTGAGATAGAGAGAGAGAAACTGAGATAGAGAGAAACTGAGATAGAGAGAGAGATAAACTGAGATAGAGAGAGAGAGAAACTGAGATAGAGAGAGAGAAACTGAGATAGAGAGAAACTGAGATAGAGAGAGAGATAAACTGAGATAGAGAGAGAGATAAACTGAGATAGAGAGAGAGAAACTGAGATAGAGAGAAACTGAGATAGAGAGAGAGATAAACTGAGATAGAGAGAGAGAGAAACTGAGATATATGGAGAAAGAAACTGAGAAAGAGAGAGAGAGAAAGACTGAGATGGAGATAATAAAGAGAAATAGAGCCTGTCTCTCTCTTTGTCTCAGTCATTTGACCCTCAGGACCTGAGATGTTATTCACCTCAATGTTATTTATTTATCCTGCTCTGCCAGTGCTCTTTATCCAGACATTACCGGCTCCTGTCCCTTGATCATAGCCTGCCAACAAGATGTCTGATATGTATCTTCAGGACCCACTCCACAGATCTGTTCTCCTGGAACACAATTTCCCTTTACACAGGAGCCCAGCCAAGCTCAGCCTGTGTTTTACTATCAAATCAAATCACATGCTATTTGTCACATGCACCGAATATAACAGGTGTAGACTTTACAGTGAAATGCTTATACTTACAAGCCCTTAATCAACAGGACTACCTAGACGTTTAATGTATCCAGACTGAACTTTGAAACATATCACTGGTCAAAGGGCATCCCCAGGAGGAAGTTATGCAGGGTTTTCAAAGATCACTGATTCCTAGAAGAGTATACCAATCTTTACACCCTGTGCCCCTAACCAATGTGAATAGCATTTATTTCAGCAAAACAATTAAGTCACGCACAGGGACGATGAAATGTCAAGACCTCAGGCTGTGTCATTGAGCTGAGGGAGATAGTTGTCTGGGCTACTCTGCTGGATCTTTGCTCCCAGGCGTGTGTGATCCTGAAGGCCTTTCCTACTCAGACAAAAACAGACAAACACAAAGCGTGTTCGTTCAAGTGAGGGAGCACACTTACAAACCACATGCAATCACTCACACACACACACACACATAAACACACACACACGCACACATTCACACACACACACCTGTCATACACTATAGTGAAGTTAAGGACACAGCAGAATCACACAATATATTTCCACCTCCTCATTGCCTAAGGCTGCATAGGGTCCACAACAGAGAGAAACCATGAGAGAGCCAGGTGAAACTCACTGTCATCACTGTCATAGTTGGTCAACATTTTGTGCTAAACACATACACACACACACACAAAGACACACACAGAGGGAGAGAGAGAGAGCCCATGGAATCCTATTTTCCTCTCCTGGAAGAGAGTATTATCATGAATTAATCCACATTGGGCATCACTACAATCTAAACAATACTGGTTTTGGAATACACCAGAGGGGTTGGTGTACACCAGAGGGGTTGGTATACACCAGAGGGGTTAGTTGGTATACACCAGAGGGGGTTAGTTGGTATACACCAGAGGGATTGGTATACACCAGAGGGGGTTAGTTGGTATACACCAGAGGGGTTAGTTGGTATACACTAGAGGGGTTAGTTGGTATACACCAGAGGGGTTGGTATACACCAGAGGGGTTGGTATACGCCAGAGGGTTAGTTGGTATACACCAGAGGGGTTAGTTGGTATACACCAGAGGGGTTAGTTGGTATACACCAGAGGGGTTGGTATACACCAGAGGGGTTAGTTGGTATACACCACAGGGGTTAGTTGGTATACACCAGAGGGGTTGGTATACACCAGAGAGGGTTAGTTGGTATACACCAGAGGGGGTTGGTATACACCAGAGGGGTTGGTATACACCAGAGGGGGTTTAGTTGGTATACACCAGAGGGGTTGGTTGGTATACACCAGAGGGGGGTTAGTTGGTATACACCAGAGGGGTTAGTTGGTATACACCAGAGGGGGGTTGGTATACACCAGAGGGTTAGTTGGTATACACCAGAGGGGGGGTTAGTTGGTATACACCAGAGGGGGGTTGGTATACACCAGAGGGGTTGGTATACACCAGAGGGGTTAGTTACACCAGAGGGGGTATACACCAGAGGGGTTGGTATACACCAGAGGGGGTTAGTTGGTATACACCAGAGGGGTTGGTATACACCAGAGGGGGTTAGTTGGTATACACCAGAGGGGTTGGTATACACCAGAGGGTTTGGTATACACCAGAGGGGTTGGTATACACCAAGGGGTTTAGTTGGTATACACCAGAGGCCAGGATCAAACAGCAGCAATGGGTTATAGGAACAGCACTGGAGCCCAAAACACACAAAGCACTCACTGCCCATGGTCTGTCTGGTGCTGCTGCCCTGAATCTGTCAGAACTACAGAGAATAGAGAGAACAAGGTGGGGGGAGAGAAATGGAAAGAGTGAGAGAGAGAGTGAGAGAGACAGACAGACAGACAGACAGACAGACAGACAGACAGACAGACAGACAGGCAGGCAGGCAGGCAGGCAGGCAGGCAGGCAGGCAGACAGACAGAAAGTGTGAGAGAGAGAGAGAGAGAGAGAGACAGACAGACAGACAGACAGACAGACAGACAGACAGACAGACAGACAGACAGACAGACAGGCAGGCAGGCAGGCAGGCAGACAGACAGACAGACAGAAAGAGTGAGAGAGACAGAGAGAGAGAGAGAGAGAGAGAGAGAGAGAGGGAGAGAGAGAGAGAGAGAGACAAGGGTGTGAGACAAGGGTGTGAGACAATGACAAAAAAAAGAGAGTTGTCACCCTTTTGTTCTGACTCCTCTATTTTAAACGTAACCTTTATTTAACTAGGCGAGTCGGTTAAGAACAATTTCTTATTTACAATGATGGCCTACCGGGGAACAGTGGGTTAACTGCCTTGTTCAGGGGCAGAACGACAGATTTTTACCTTGTCAGCTCAGGGATTCGATCCCAACACTCTATTATCTGTAAGGAACAGTGTCTTGTGTTCAGGATCACTCTGACCAGTCCAGCTCTGGTCTAAACATATTTGCATTCACAGCATCATGCTGGGCATCTGTGCATTTGTGTGTGTGTGTGTGTGCTGAATAAAACACACACACACACGCTAATAAAGTCAGATGTTCAGTCACTGTGTATGGCAAAAGCTTCAGGTCACACACACACACACACACACATAGACAGCAAGGTGAGCCGATGACTTTGGCAGCAGGCACTGAGGCTGCTATTCCCTCTGTAACCTGCTGGAGCCACACCGCTTCACCCCCAACCAAATCATTAACACGCAGCATCAACGTCCACATTATGAATGCAGCCAGAATGAACTCTGGGTTCGAACACACAGAATGCCCTATTAATAAATGCCTGAATCACTCAGGCTCCCACCCAGCAAAATAGGCCAAGGTACAGACAGTTTTAGTAGCTTGATACTTGTATTCTACCTTAAGGAGGCTGCCTATAAACCTTGTTTCAAATCAATTGTAACTGAGAAAATCAAATATAACTTTTTTTCACCCCGGTTTCTGTTCTACAGGACATTGTCACCTGACAGACTTCAACATTGCTGCCATCGTCAAAGACGATCTAAGAGCCACATCTATCGCAGGGACAAAACCATACATGGGTAAACTACACTAACTTATACCACTGAGCTAATGGAATGATGACACAGCTCAATGCTACAGTACTGCATCTTCCTAGTTCCAGAGGAACTATATCTACCTCCCTTCCAATGTGGATGCTCATGTTCCTTAGATGTTCTTCTTCTCAGACAGGATCAATATTGTTCCTTCTGCTCTGGGGGTTTCGATGCAAAGTAATAGAATTACAGACGGATTAGAATGTGGAGTTCATTGACCCTGGGTCCTCGGCGACCGGTGAGTCTCGTCCAACATGATTAAGAGGCGTGACTGATGGACCAGTTAAGTGGGACTGACGCAGAGAAAGCAGGAGGGAACAGATGAGATATAGGCTGGAGGGATGGCGGAGGAGAGGATGTTTAAAAATGACTCTTGACCATTTGGGTCCAGATGATCTATAATTCAATATTTCATATTCCAAGTTTTCAGATAGTGGGGCTCTCCAGGAAGATGAATTTAGTTGTCTGAAGGACCTGAGTCCTATTTACAGGGTGGGCTTCGAAGTGCTCAGTTCTATGGCAGTTTTATGTAAGCTGTTAGTAGCAGTTTTGATGGGTTCCATTTGAAAGTTTGTTTTATCAGTACTACCAGTAATTCAGTCTCCAGGCTTGTTGTGTAATAATAACAGCTGTTTGGCCTCTCTCTCTCTCTCTCTCCCTCCCTCCGTCTCTCCCCTCCTCTCTCCCCAGCCCCGGAGCTGTTTCAGCCACACGAGGGGACACATCCTGGCTACTCCTTCTCTGTGGACTGGTGGTCTCTGGGTGTCACTGCCTACGAGCTGCTGCGAGGACAGGTACAGAAACACAGTTCAGCACATCCCAGCCTGTGAATAACGCATCCTAAAACCTACAATACATGATTTTCCTGCTCCTAGAATAGCCCTTTAAGTAAGAGAAGAAGGGAGTGTAACAACACCTTTCTCTCTGAACCCGCCCTTGAGGTGACCCCTTAATATAACCATGGAAATAAAATACCCGTCTAGCCCAGCTTCACTGTTCAGATGGGGGTGTGATTACCGTAGCCTGGTCCTAGGTCCATTTGTGTTGTTTTGCCAACAGATCAGGGACCAGGCTATGGTTACCCTGGTGCATTTATTTAGTTAAGAGAGGAAAAGACAGGTAGGGGAGGGACTACCACTAAGCCCCTGCTGGGTACTTGACAGGATCAGGCTGTATAGCAGCCCTCTGAGCCCTCTCTCCTCAGGCCCTGTTGGACTTTGAGCCCCGTCTCCCCAGCTCTCCTCAGGCCCTGCTGGACTTTGAGCCCCGTCTCCCCAGCTCTCCACAGGCCCTGTTGTGCTTGACTATCAGTGGCAGCGAGCCCTGGTGTCCCTAAAGCACCACACATCAATCACCGTCACAGCCCCACCCATCATCTATCCAAAACACAGGAAAATGGTCTCTCCCCTGAGAGAGAGAGAACAGAGCATAAGGCTGATCTGTTCTGGTCTACTACTAGACCTGGAAACCCACATTTAGACTTTTCTCTTCAGGCAGTTTGATGGACTTCTGCATGTATATCTGTATGTATGAGGACCCGGTGACCTCGACAACCTCTGTGGGATAATAATGCTACGTCCTGGTCCTCCAGAGGCCGTACATCATGCGTTCCAGCATGCCGGCCAATGAGATCCTCCAGATGTTCCACAAGGTCAACCCCAGCTACCCCATGGCCTGGTCTCTGGAGATCAAGTCTCTGCTCAGAAAGGTACAGAAAGATCTACAGACTTACTATAGGTGCCTGGTGACCTTAAATGTAACCCCTACATTCCCTGAATGAATCATACATTGTTATTATACTGTATCTTATTGAAAATTGACGACCTCTGAACCAAGACCTTGTTTACTTGAACCAGAGTTATATTTGACCCCTATATTCCTTGAATGACTAATATTGTTATTACATACTATGCTGATTGATTTGTGGGTCATAGATGCCATCTCCTTTGGTTATAATAGTAAACCTACAAGGCTACTGTAAATGATCAAATTCTATGTTGGTCATTCTTCACTGCAGTCATACTGTTGCATAGCTCAGTGCTCACATAGCCTACCACCACACCCCTCATCTACATTCCTGTGGTACATGTGGTGTGTGTCAGATGTGCTTCCTTTAAAGCTCAGAAATGTTCCTCTCCCCAACTCCTGTCCTCTCCTCTTCCTCCTGTTTCTTCTTCCTGTCCTCTCCTCTTCCTCCTGTTTCTTCTTCCTGTCCTCTCCTCTTCCTCCTGTTTCTTCTTCCTGTCCTCTCCTCTTTCTCCTGCTCTTCATCCTCCTGTCCTCTCCTCTTCCTCCTGTTTCTTCTTCCTGTTCTCTCCTCTTTCTCCTGTTTCTTCTTCCTGTCCTCTCCTCTTCCTCCTGTTTCTTCTTCCTGTCCTCTCCTCTTCCTCCTGTTTCTTCTTCCTGTCCTCTCCTCTTCCTCCTGTTTCTTCTTCCTGTCCTCTCCTCTTCCTCCTGTTTCTTCTTCCTGTCCTCTCCTCTTCCTCCTGTTTCTTCTTCCTGTCCTCTCCTCTTCCTCCTGTTTCTTCTTCCTGTCCTCTCCTCTTCCTCCTGTTTCTTCTTCCTGTCCTCTCCTCTTCCTCCTGTTTCTTCTTCCTGTCCTCTCCTCTTCCTCCTGTTTCTTCTTCCTGTCCTCTCCTCTTCCTCCTGTTTCTTCTTCCTGTCCTCTCCTCTTCCTCCTGTTTCTTCTTCCTGTCCTCTCCTCTTTCTCCTGTTTCTTCTTCCTGTCCTCTCCTCTTTCTCCTGCTCTTCATCCTCCTGTAATCTCCTCGGCCTCCTGCTACTCCTCTTCTCCTCCTCCTGCACCTCCTCTTACTCTTCTCTAGTTGCTGTGTATTGACGTGCACCAGCGAGTCTCCTGCCTGGCTGAGCTACAGGAACTAGACCTGCTGTCTGACGTCAACTGGGACTCCGTGCTCAACAAACAGCTTCCCCCCGGCTTCATCCCCAACGTGAGTCAGACCACAACAATGCTCCCACAACGCTCCCACAACGCTCCCACAGCCCAGACAGACAAGCACGTCCAGACGGCCCCCTGCTGGTCTGAGAAGGCTGTTACTGGTCATTAGAGCTCAAGTCTCCCACACGCACACACACACACTGCCTCAGCACCTCCTCAGGTGTTAGGGAGCAAGTGTTTGACAGGCAGGTAAAATTATGCATGCAAGGTAGTGGCGTCATAAGATGCCATGCAGGAGGTCAAGCTGTTCCGTTGGCATGGTAACATGTGGTGCCAGGGAGCGGAGCATCTTCTGCTTCAAACATTGATTCAAGAAGACTACTTTCAAGTCAGTCTCTATCAGGTTCAGACTGATAATAACACTAGCGTCAGTCATCGGTTAAAGATGCATTATAAAGGTGTTGTTTCATTTCAGCCAATAGTTTTGAAAGTAGCGCTCAAGAGCCAAAACGGGTCCCCGAAAAATGGTCCACAATTGTGTATAACGTCATCCATTTCGTATGATATGTTACGTCCTGCATGATCTCGGTTAACCCTGAAGTAAAATTTTGCGTAATTTGGTCAGCTGCGTAATTAAATTCTGAGCCTATACATGTTAGAAATTGAGAGTTCCAGCATTTTGCCAAGTCTCCACCCTTGCAAAAGGAAAGCCAAATCCCCCCCTTGTGGGCACACGTGCGAAGCACTCGAAGCAAAGCAGTTTAAGTACCGCCTTCGCCCAATCCTGATACATCCATATAAGCAGTCAGGCAAACCCAAAGACCAGAACTACTGCATCTCGTTATCTCACACATCCCATTCAGTCCTGGGAGATTCTTTGGCCTACACACAGTAACTTCAATTCGTACAATATGTTACAATATGTTTTTAAGTGCATAAAATCCTGTTCAATCTCTTTAACAATACATCTGTTAGGACACGTTAGTAGCTGGAAATGGAAGGATCTGATTCCCTATAATGGTGTCTGATTATAGAGTGAATTCCCTGTAATGGTGTCTGATTATAGAGTGAATTCCCTGTAATGGTGTCTGATTATAGAGTGAATTCCCTGTAATGGTGTCTGATTATAGAGTGAATTCCCTTTAATGATGTCTGATTATAGAGTGAATTCCCTGTAATGGTGTCTGATTATAGAGTGAATTCCCTGTAATGGTGTCTGATTATAGAGTGAATTCCCTGTAATGATGTCTGATTATAGTGTGAATTCCCTGTAATGGTGTCTGATTATAGAGTGAATTCCCTGTAATGGTGTCTGATTATAGAGTGAATTCCCTGTAATGGTGTCTGATTATAGAGTGAATTCCCTGTAATGATGTCTGATTATCGAGTGAATTCCCTGTAATGGTGTCTGATTATAGAGTGAATTCCCTGTAAAGGTGTCTGATTATAGAGTGAATTCCCTGTAATGGTGTCTGATTATAGAGTGAATTCCCTGTAATGGTGTCTGATTATAGAGTGAATTCCCTGTAATGGTGTCTGATTATAGAGTGAATTCCCTGTAATGGTGTCTGATTATAGAGTGAATTCCCTGTAATGGTGTCTGATTATAGAATGAATTCCCTGTAATGGTGTCTGATTATAGAGTGAATTCCCTGTAATGGTGTCTGATTATAGAGTGAATTCCCTGTAATGTGTCTGATTATAGAGTGAATTCCCTGTAATGGTGTCAGATTATAGAGTGAATTCCCTGTAATGGTGTCTGATTATAGAGTGAATTCCCTGTAATGGTGTCTGATTATAGAGTGAATTCCCTGTAATGGTGTCTGATTATAGAGTGAATTCCCTGTAATGGTGTCTGATTATAGAATGAATTCCCTGTAATGGTGTCTGATTATAGAGTGAATTCCCTGTAATGGTGTCTGATTATAGAGTGAATTCCCTGTAGTGGTGTCTGATTATAGAGTGAATTCCCTGTAATGGTGTCTGATTATAGAGTGAATTCCCTGTAATGGTGTCTGATTATAGAGTGAATTCCCTGTAATGGTGTCTGATTATAGAGTGAATTCCCTGTAATGGTGTCTGATTATAGAGTGAATTCCCTGTAATGGTGTCTGATTATAGAGTGAATTCCCTGTAATGGTGTCTGATTATAGAGTGAATTCCCTGTGGGGCCAGTCAGGAGAAATGGGGAGGGTCGATGGACTGAATGGACAGCCTCTCTCTGCAGAATAAAAGCTTCATCCTCTGTTCCTCTTCCAGAGGCGGAGGCTCAACTGCGACCCCACCTTTGAGTTGGAGGAGATGATTCTGGAGTCTAAACCGCTGCACAAGAAGAAGAAGAGACTAGCCAGGAAGACCAGAGAGCAGGGTTCTGACGGGTCCCCCCAGGTAAAGCCTCCCCTAACAACAAACACATGCCTCTCAATGGTTCCATCCATTCCACAGGTCACCATCTGTGTGTCCATTTGGCTCGGCGGCAGGTGATAAGTAGCCTTTTAGTTTGACCAGAGTGGGCGTAATGAAAGAAGCACATTTGTCATCCGAGTAAATTACCAACGTGGACGTTCCGTGCATGAGGGAGAAGAAGAATGCAATCACTCTCTTTCTCTATTTTCTTTTTTCTCTTGTTCACTCTCTCACATAAATCAGACATGTCCTCTGGGTGTTTACACAAAGGTTAATTTGATCCCCCAGTAAAAGAAGCCTGATGGTGGGGGTGAAACACACACACACACGCACACACACATGGTTAATAAAAAGAGCTGGAAAGGTTGGCATCAATGATTTCATTAAAGGTGGGCATTCATCAAGCGTCCTCCTCCGTTTATGGGCAGCAGTGCTGCTCTTTACTGGACAGGCCTGGCCGCTGCTAATGATGCCCCTGGTTCTGGTTCACTACAACACTACTGTGTGGATGCTCTATCAGACGTGATAGACAGTCCAACAACCAGTCAGCATGATCTTCTACTCCTGTCCTGTCCCTTCTTCTCCTCTTCTCTCTCCTCTCTCCTTTTTTCTCTCTCCTCCCTCCTTTCTCTCTCCTCCCTCTTCTTGTCTCTCTCTCCCTCCTTTTATTTCTTATTCTTATCCATATTTTTTAAAACTGCATTGTTGGTTAGGGGCTTGTAAGTAAGCCTTTCACTGTAAGGTCTACTACACCTGTTGTATTCCACACATGTGACTAATAACATTTGATTTGATTTGATTTCTCTTTCCTCCCTCCTTTCTCTCTCTTCCCTACTTTCTCTCTCCTCACTCCTCTATTTTCTCTCTCCTCTCTCCTCCCTCCTCTTATCTCTCATCCCTCCTCTTATCTCTCTCCGCTTTATTTCTTCCTTCCTTTCTCTCTACTCCCTCCTTTCTCTCCTCCCTATTTTCTCTCTCCTCCCACCGCTTTTCTCCCTCCTCTCTCTTCCCTCCTCTCTCCTCCCACCTCCTTTCTTCCTTCTCTCTCTTCCCTCCTTTCTCTCTCCTCCCTCCTCCTTTCTCTCTCTCCCTCCTCCTTTCTCTCTCTCCTTCCTCCTTTCTCCCTCCTCTCTTTTCCCTCCCCCTCTCTTCCCTCCTTTCTCTCTCTCCCTCCTCCTTTCTCTCTCCTCCCTCCTCCTTTCTCTCTCTCCTTCCTCCTTTCTCCCTCCTCTCTCTTCCCTCCTTTCTCTCTCTCCCTCCTCCTTTCTCTCTCCCCCTCCTCCTTTCTCCCTCCTCTCTCTTCCCTCCCTCCCCTCTCTTCCCTCCTTTCTCTCTCTCCCTCCTCCTTTCTCTCTCTCCCTCCTCCTTTCTCTCTCTCCCTCCTCTCTCTTCCCTCCCTCCTCTCTCTTCCCTCCTTTCTCTCTCTCCCTCCTTTCTCTCTCTCCCTCCTCCTTTCTCCCTCCTCCCTTTTCCCTCCCCCTCTCTTCCCTCCTTTCTCTCTCTCCCTCCTCCTTTCTCTCTCTCCCTCCTCCTCTCTCCCTCCTCTCTCTTCCCTCCCTCCTCTCTCTTCCCTCCTTTCTCTCTCTCTCTCCCTCCTCCTTTCTCTCTCTCCCTCCTCCTTTCTCTCTCTCCATCCTTTTTCTCTCTCCCTCCGCCTTTCTCTCTCTCCCTCCTTTCTCTCTCTCCCTCCTCCTTTCTCCCTCCTCTCTTTTCCCTCCCCCTCTCTTCCCTCCTTTCTCTCTCTCCCTCCTCCTTTCTCTCTCTCTCCCTCCTCCTTTCTCTTTCTCCCTCCTCCTCTCTCCCTCCTCTCTCTTCCCTCCCTCCTCTCTCCCTCCTCCTTTCTCTCTCTCCCTCCTCCTTTCTCTCTCTCCCTCCTTTTTCTCTCTCCCTCCAACTTTCTCTCTCCTCCCTCCTCCTTTTATCTCTACTCTCTACTCTCCCTTATTTATTCAGTACCCGAGGACTGTCTCTGTTGCCATCCCAGTGTGAGTGAATGAGTTACAACAGCCTTTAATGGGCTTTTAAATGTTGTTTACCCAAGAAGAGGTGCCCATGAATTCACATGAGTGGAGGGACTGTTTTGGCTCAACAGGAGCTACTTAACGCATCACATGTCTAGAGTCGATGTGCAATAATAAGCCAGACCTGGCCCCAAGTTGAGTCATGTTTTATGAAAGCTGACAACTGTTATGGTGAAGCCCAAGTGGATCTCAGCATGGTTCATCTTGCAGTGCTTCAGAAAGACACAATGCAGACTGTTCTTCACTGGGTTCATGGCTTAAAGAGTGTGCTGGACAAATCTTGAAAAATAGAAGCATGACCCTTACGGAAAAACCACATGAATTTCACGTGATCACGTGTTTCACATTTGATCTTGTGGTCACGTGATTTTATGTCACATTAATGTGATAATATTTTACTGTACAAGGCATAATTAATTATATATTAATTTAATTTAAACAATCATGATTCCCTGCAGGTTTTGTCTTGTTCCCGGTTTGTTAAAGGGACGTCCCCAAGAAAGATTTTTAAACGTTGTGCCATGGTCCCCTGGAGGTTTTTGTCTAGTTGCGGTGAAAATATAGTAAATCTAAAACATGTTACTGTATTTTTACAGCTAAATAAAGGTGTTAATGTTAAGGAACAGTATGCTGCTGTATGGTGATACATTTTCAAATCAAATCAAATCCAATTTTATTTGTCACATACACATGGTTAGCAGATGTTAATGCGAGTGTGGCGAAATGCTTGTGCTTCTAGTTTCCGACAGTGCAGTAATAGCCAACGGGTAATCTAACCTAACAATTCCACAACTACTACCTTATACACACAAGTGTAAAGGGATGAAGAATATGTACATAAAGATATATGAATGAGTGATGGTACAGAACGGCATAGGCAAGATGCAGTAGATGGTATCGAGTACAGTATATACATATGAGATGAGTAATGTTGGGTATGTAAACATTATATTAAGTGGCATTGTTTAAAGTGGCTAGTGATACATTTTTACATCAATTCCCATCAATTTCCATTATTAAAGTGGCTGGAGTTGAGTCAGTATGTTGGCAGCAGCCACTCAATGTTAGTGGTGGCTGTTTAACAGTCTGATGGCCTTGAGATAGAAGCTGTTTTTCAGTCTCTTGGTCCCAGCTTTGATGCACCTGTACTGACCTCGCCTTCTGGATGATAGCGGGGTGAACAGGCAGTGGCTCGGGTGGTTGTTGTTCTTGATGATCTTTATGGCCTTCCTGTAGCATCGGGTGGTGTATGTGTCCTGGAGGGCAGGTAGTTTTCCCCCGGTGATGCGTTGTGCAGACCTCTACCCTCTGGAGCAGTTGCAGTTGATTTCTTGGGACTCAACATCACTTGGGCCATGTAAGATGGCGCCGGAGAAGAAGGCAGACGTTTTACGTGCCCCCACCGATTGTGTTTTTTTGTTTGTTTATTTGCGTTGTTTGTAACTTATTTTTTTACTTATTTTGTACATAATTTTGCCGCTACCGTCTCTTAGGACCGAAAATAACTTCTAGACATCAGGACTGCGATTACTCACCACGGACTAGCATCCACACTGAACTAAACATGAGTAGAGCTGCCGCTTTCAAGGTGCGGAACTCTAACCCGGAAGCTTCTAAGAAATCCTGCTATGCAAATAACACTGAAACATGCATGAGAGCACCAGCTTTACCAGAAGACTGTGTGATCACGCTCTCCGCAGCCGATGTGAGTAAGACCTTTAAACAGGTCAACATTTACATGGCCGCCGGGCTAGACGGATAACCAGGAAGTGTACTGTGAGCATGCGCTGACCATCTGGCAAGTGTCTTCACTGACATTTTCAACCTCTCCCTGTCTGAGCCTGTAATACCAACATGTTTTAAGCAGACCACCACAGTGCCTATGACCAAGAACACTAAGGTAACCTGCCTAAATGACGACCGACCCGTAGCACTCACGTCTGTAGCCATGAAGTGCTTTGAAAGACTGGTCATGATTCACATCAACACCATCCTCCCAGAAATCCTAGACCCACTCCAATTTGCATACCGCCCCTACAGATCCACAGATGATGCAATCTCTACTGCACTCCACACTGCCCTTTCCCACCTAGACAAAAGGAACACCTATGTGAGAATGCTATTCATTGACTACAGCTTAGCGTTCAACACTATAGGCCCTCAAAGCTCATCAACAAGCTAACGACCCTGGGACTAAACACCTCCCTCTGCAACTGGATCCTGCATTTCCTGACGGGCCGCCCCCAGGTGGTAAGAGTAGGTAACAACACATCCGCCACGCTTATCCTCAACACAGAGGCCCCTCGGGGGTGCTTGGTCAGTCCCCTCCTGTACTCCCTGTTCACTCATGACTGCACGGCCAGGCATAACTCCAACACCATCATTAAATTTGCCGATGACACAATAGTGGTAGGCCTGATCACCGACAACGATGAGCAAGCCTATATGGAGGAGGTAAGTGATCTGGCTGTGTGGTGCCAGGACAACAACCTCTCCCTCAACATGATCAAGACAAAGGAGATGATTGTGGACTACAGGAAAAGAAGGACTGAGCATGCCCCCATTCTCATCAACGGGGCTGTAATGGAGCAGGTTAAGAGCTTCAAGTTCCTTGGTGTCCACATCACCAACAAACTAACATGGTCCAAGCACACCAAGACAGTCGTGAAGAGGGCACGACAAAACCTATTCCCCCTCAGGAGACTGAAAAGATTTGGCATGGGTCTTCACATCCTCAAAAGGTTCTGCAGCTGCACCATTGAGAGCATCCTGACTGGTTGCATCACTGCCTAGTATGGCAACTGCTCGGCCTCCAACTGCAAAGTGCTATAGAGGGTAATGCAAATGGCCCAGTACATGACTGGGGCCAAGCTTCCTGCCATCCAGGACCTCTATACCAGGCGTTGTCAGAGGAAGGTCCTAAAAATTGTCAAAGACTCCAGCCACCCTAGTCATAGACTGTTCTCTGTGTAGGTGTCCTGGAGGGCAGGTAGTTTGCCCCCGGTGATGCATTGTGCTGACCTCACTACCCTCTGGAGAGCGTTACGGTTGTGGGCAGAGCTACAGGCGGTGATACAGCCCGACAGGATGCTCTCAATTGTGCATCTGTAAAAGTTTGTGAGTGCTTTTGGTGACAAGCCGAATTTCTTCAGCCTCCTGAGGTTGAAGAGGCGCTGCTGCGCCTTCTTCACCACGCTGTCTGTGTGGGTGGACCAATTCAGTTTGTCCGTGATGTGTACGCCGAGGAACTTAAAACTTTCTACCCTCTCCACTACTGTCCTGGCGATGTGGATAGGGGGGGTGCTCCCTCTGTTGTTTCCTGAAGTCCACGATCATCTCCTTTGTTTTGTTGACGTTGAGTGTGAGGTTTTTTTCCTGTCACCACACTCTGAGGGCCCTCTGTTAAAACAGCCACCACTAACATTGAGTGGCTGCTGCCAACATACTGACTCAACTCCAGCCACTTTAATATTGTAAAAATGTATCACTAGCCACTTTAAACTATGCCACTTAATATAATGTTTACATACCCTACATTACTCATCTCATATGTATATACTGTACTCGATACCATCTACTGCATCTTGCCTATGCTGTTCTGTACCATCACTCATTCATATATCTTTATGTACATATTCTTTATCCCTTAACACTTGTGTGTATAAGGTAGTTGTTGTGGAAATGTAAGGTTAGATTATGCGTTGGTTATTACTGCATTGTCGGAACTAGAAGCACAAGCATTTCGCTACACTCTTATTAACATCTGCTAACCATGTGTGTATGTGACAAATAAAATTTGATTTGATTTGGTTTGATATGTTTTGATTTCTAAAGTCCGTATCATTTACAACTAAAGTTGCCAAATAACTCAAATAACTCAAATGATCCCTTTCACCCTCAACATCCTCACTTCGTGTGTGCACTCAGGGCCAGCCTGAGGATGACAGGCGCTGCATGGTCAATCTGATGTCTGCATTGGCTGTGTAGCCTCTGCAGAAGTCAGGGCGTTCATACTTCTTGCGTTTCACGGAGCATTGTGCAACTGTTGAGCAGAGCTGTTGTGAAGGAAGTTGTCAAGGAAGCAAGTCTGTGTTCATACAGGACCTCCCACCCCCACCTACGGTCAACCAATCATGTCAATGTGGAGCTATACAGAGCCCTACGCATTGTTACACCATTTCTAGAGGCACAGAGCTCAGTTTGGCCATTGCGTCACCATTCATACAGCGCCTCCGACCACATTTTCGGATCAAGCATGAATTGGCTCTTAGGCAGATGGACGAGGGCAGGATTTTCTGAGCTAAACTGATCAAGACGCACTGTGAGAAGAAGTGCCCACTTTGTCAAAGGCAGGGACGCAAAATATGAATATTGTCCATTCCCAGTGCACCTCTCCAGTGTTCTGTTGGAGAGACGGTTCGCTGCAGCGCTCCACCAACATCCCGTAAAAAATATCATCTAACATAAACATGTGCTGACATGTTAACAAACATCATATTCTAAAACCAGTACAGGTCAAATGAAAGTGGACAATATGGAATGGACAGTCAGGCTACTCTGTCCAGGAGTTTCATCCCCGTGGTCTAAATGGTCATGATCAGTGTTTTCAAGTTTGTATCCGTACATTTCTTACGAGCTAAAGTTAATCGTAGAAAAAAATGCAATACTTCTGTCGTTCCCATTGTGTCAACACATTGCAAATAGTCACAGGATAACTCCTGATAAAGTTGGATAGCTGATATTCAGAGCTTAAGCACTGATCAAGTATAACTAGGAATAAAGTATATTGTCTGCTAAATGAACAAGCCTGGCCAGATAAAATACAGTTTTCCAACTCATATCCTAATGTTTCTTTAGACCTGCCTAAAATAAGCAATGTATTTATTGTGATGGTGTGTAATTAAATAGATTTATTATACTTTTTAAATGTAGACGTTCCAAAGGCCTGCATCAACGTCTTTCAGGTTTGTGGAGGCCTGGAGATGCTAAATGTGTTTATGTTAATTACCGTGTCAATTACTGTGAGACCGGCAGTATTTTGCATGACAAACACTGCCTGACAAAATTTCATGACCGCCACAGTACTACCCAGAATCAAGTAAATAATTGTCCAATTATCACCACCGATGTAACATCACTGTAAATCTAGCAGTGCACAAGGACACTTGACATAGACAAGAAGATTCATTCACACCAACGGAATGTCTCCATAGTTTTGACGTCTAATAACTTTCTAACAATACTGTTCACCATCTTGGAAATGAAACCTCAAGCAGTAGGCCTCCCAGTTCCATTTTGTCAACCATACTAAAAACATGGTGAGCGGCAGGTAACAGAAAGAATTCCAGAGCCAACTAGGTGAAAAGCACTTAACCCTAATTGATCCTGTGAAAGTCGCTCTGGATAAGAGCATCTGCTAAATGACTAAAATGTCAAATGTAAAAATACTCCCTCCATAAATGATTTTTAACAGGAAGTGCACTTCACTGAATGTACTGTATTTTTAAACCAAACCAGTGAAGCATTCATTTTTCCCATACCTTTCTAAAATGGGAAAACAGCCTTGTGTGTGTGTGTATGTTAGTTTATGAGGGGCCACATGTTGAGTGGAGGGAGGACATACACTTCTCCTGTCTAAAGTTCGGAGAGATAGAGACAGAAAGAGAGAGACAGAGAGAGAGACAGAGAGAGAGAGACAGAGAGAGACACAGACAGAGACACAGAGAGAGACAGAGAGAGACAGAGAGAGACAGAGAGAGACAGAGAGAGACAGAGAGAGACAGAGAGAGACAGAGAGAGACAGAGAGAGACAGAGAGAGACAGAGAGAGACAGAGAGAGGGGATGTGCATAATGTGTACCCATTTCTTAAGCAGTGCAGATCAATATTGTATGAAAGGCAGGCGGGGCTGCCCTAATGTCTGGCCCAGTCTGCTGTTGGCTCATTAACTCAGTCTCTCTCCCTCTCTCTCTCTCTCTCTCTCTCTATCTCACTCCCTCTCTGTGCTCCTCTCCCCTTCCTCTCCTCTCTATTTCTTCCTCCCCATATTCTGTTCTCCTTTTTCTGCCTCTGCCTCATCCTCTTAACTTCTGTCTCCCTCCCTCTCTCTCTCTTCCCTCCCGCCCTCCCTCTCTCTTTCCCTTCTGAATCCTGGCTGCTGTTGAAACCATAATGAACAGTATAATTAGCTGAATTAAATCACAGACGATGTAGTGAGGAATTGGACTCGTGTTTTCTTGGGGACAGCATAAATAGGCCCATCTTTCCATCCTCCATCCTCCCAACCTAGCTACACTCTATGATCATGTCACTTTAACTGCTGTCACTTCCCTTCTCTTCACCCTCAATTAACCCGATCAGAATAGTTGTCAGTTCTGATCAACACTTTGATATTGATGTGTTGAAGTATTCAGTGGTACTGTAGTTTTTGTCTGGTTCTATAAGTAAGAGAGAATCCCGGATGGGAACCCACAGCACAGAAGTCGAATAGTTATTATACACAATGATGTTACTGATTGCTGTCTTGAGCCTATCGCTGTACAATTGAAATATACAATGACTTTAATTGTGTCTCTACCAGCCTGGCAATCAGCCAACAGAAAAGTCCCTCTAGGTTTCATTTTGTAAAGTGTTAAATGACACTTTTTATCAAACAGCAGGGCATAATTAACTTCTGAACTCCCATTTAACAGCAGAAAGGGAGAGATTTACCCACAGGTTAAGTGATATTGTTATTCACAGACTGTCCTTCGCAAGCTATACCTTTGGCTCTTACAGTCTCTCTCTGGGCGCACTGGTCGTTTCCAGCACCGTGCTGTTCTGCCTGGCTACCTTGTTGGCTCCCCAAGGGATCCTTGTTCTCCAGGTGGAGAGCTCACCCCATCACACCCCTGTCTGGCTGACTGGCTGACTGGATGTCTGTCTGTCTGCCTGTTTGCATGTCTGTTTAGAAGTCTGCCTGCCTGTCTGTCTGTCTGCATGTCTGTCTGCCTGTATGTCTGACTGGATTTCTGTCTGTCTGCCTGTCTGTCTGTATGTCTGTCTGCCTGTATGTCTGACTAGATGTCTGTCTGCCTGTCTATCTGTATATCTGTATATCTCTCTGTCTGCCTGCTTGTATGTCTGTCTGCCTGTCTGTCTGCATGTCTGTATGTCTGTCTGTCTGCATGTCTGTCTGTCTATCTGTCTGTCAGCATGTCTGTCTGTCTGTCTGTCTGTCTGACTGGATGTCTGTCTATCTGTCTGTCTGTCAGCCTGTCTGGCTGTATGTCTGTATGTCTGTCTGCCTGTCTATCTGTATGTCTGTCTGCCTGTCTGTTCCCATGATTGGGTGGGGGAGGTGGTGCTTAGCATCTGTACAGGAGAGTAAGCAGTAAAGGAACACACACTGAGATCAAATCACATTTTATTTGTCACGTTTCCTAAACAACATGTGTGGACTAACAGTGAAATGCTTACGTCCCCTTCCCAACAACGCAGAGAGAAACAAAATAGAGAAATAATAGAAAAGTAATAATAAATAAGCAATGAGTAACAATAACTTGGCTATACACAGAGAGTTTATAGAGACATACCCCAAGAGACTTGCAGCTGTAATTGCTGCAAAAGGTGGCTCTTCAAGGTATTGACTTTGAGGGGGTGAATAGTTATGCACGCTCAAGTTTTCTGTTTTTTTTGTCTTACTTCTTGTTTGTATCACAATAAAAAATATTTTGCATCTTCAAAGTGGTAGGGATGTTGTGTAGATCAAATGATACAAACCCCCCAAAAAAACAATTTTAATTCCAGGTTGTAAGGCAACAAAATAGGAAAAATGCCAAGGGGTGAATGCTTTCGCAAGCTACTGTACCCATCTCTGTCTGTCTGTATGTCTCTCTGTCTTTTACTATCTCTCTCTATCCATCTCCCTCTGTCTCTCTTCCCTCTCTCTGTCTGTCCATCTCACTCTGTGTCTCTCTCTATACCTGGTTCTAAGATGCATCCTTTGTCCTGATCTTGTCCACATTTTTATTGTGCCCACATTTCCAAACAGGTGTAGATGATTAAAAGACACAATGTGTTCTGATTGAGTTCAGATCTTCCTGACCACCTTCGTAGGTAGTCAGGCACTCATTGTGTCTGGATATCTTACAAATGTAGACGGATCTGGACAGTGAAACCATTTAAATCGTCATTGTCCTGCCTTCTAAAATCATTGACACGTGGCACCATTGACTTATAGCGTCAATATCGGTCTTAAAATAAATCAGAATTATTTTGACAGAATAGCTGTCAAATAAATTGCTTACAGGGAGTGACAGGGAAATGTGGTCACAATGCAGAAACAGTGGGCGGATAAGAGACACATTTTGATACCATGTGTAAACATATTCCTGACAATGTGGGCACAATGTATAAACAAGGCTTCTGTGTGAATGTCACCCCATCTCTCTCTCTCTCTCTCTCTCCGTGCTCCACTTCTCTTGTTGGCTGTCTGCCAGGGACTGGCGCCCCACTGTGAAAGCACCTGTACTAGCTCTCCAGGCTGATTGCCAGGCCTGTACAGGGGGTCAAGAAACTTACGGTGGGAGTCGTCTAAGGTCCAATCTGGCCCAAGCAGTCTGCCTAACACCAACCCAGTGCCCAGAGAGGGCGAGAACCTGTCATAACACCGGCAAGGCTGCCAGGATAGGTTGTCACGGAGATGTTGTTGTTCTCACGTGATTAACATCACTAAATGTGTGACACTGTTTCAGTGTAGGGCAAGTGGGCCTCTGAGAGAGATACTGGCTGTCCTTTAAAATGAGCAAAACTTCATTAATCTTTCTACAGTGCTTGTTTTCCCCCTTCTTGTCCCAAGTATCAACAACCATTATCTGGGTCATAGGATAATCTTTACTGTCTTAAAAAGATTCTGTGTGTGTGTGTGTGTGTGTGTGTGTGTGTGTGTGTGTGTGTGTGTGTGTGTGTGTGTGTGTGTGTGTGTGTGTGTGTGTGTGTGTGTGTGTGTGTGTGTGTGTGTGTGTGTGTGTGTGTGTGTGTGTTCTTAAACCTGTAAACCTTTTAATTTCCCAGAACGGTCAGCTCCAACAGCGCCTGGACAATGTGGAGAGGGACTTCCTCATCTTCAACAGAGAAAGGTCGGACACTCAATTTCTAATGAGAGAACTCATTGTATGTCCTAACAGAGATATACACTGTATAGTCTACTGAGAACACTCACTATGTACACTCCCGTTCAAAAGTTTGGGGTCACTTAGAAATGTCCTAGTTTTTGATAGAAAAGCACATATTTTGTCCATTAAAATAACATCAAATTGACCAGAAATACAGTGTAGACATTGTTAATGTTGTAAATGACTATTGTAGCTGGAAACAGCAGATTTTTAATGGAATATCTACATAGGCGTACACAGGCCCAAGTCCTACAGAGATATATAGTCTACTGAGAACAATCATGATATGTCCTACAGAGATATATAGTCTACTGAGAACAATCATGATATGTCCTACATAGATATATAGTCTACTGAGAACAATCATGATATGTCCTACAGAGATATAGAGTCTACTGAGAACAATCATGATATGTCCTACATAGATATAGAGTCTACTGAGAACAATCATGATATGTCCTACATATATATAGAGTCTACTGAGAACAATCATGATATGTCCTACATAGATATATAGTCTACTGAGACCAATCATGATATGTCCTACATAGATATAGAGTCTACTGAGAACAATCATGATATGTCCTACATAGATATATAGTCTACTGAGACCAATCATGATATGTCCTACATAGATATATAGTCTACTGAGACCAATCATGATATGTTCTACATAGATATATGTGTGTTCTTAAACCTGGTGGCCTACATTAACACCAAAATGTGGCACCTGCTGTCGCCCCCGATTTATGTTAAAAAATCGTGCAGATTTGATGTCCTATACTTATTAGTTTCAATGTGGGTTGCCAAAGAACTGTTACATCCTTCTAATAAAATCGGCAGAGCAGTTAGGCCTAAATTAAATGGCTGAAGGCAAAGTATTGGCCACAGTCAACATGACATATTTACAGCAACGGTTGCGATAATGAATCCTGTATGTGTCCCCTACTGCTGAGTAACTCCTTGAATGTATGTAACATGATAGAATTTGATGAAAACCCTTTTTAATTTACATATCAATACCAGATAGCAAAACATCTAGCTTTTGTGGGTTTCACCTGATAGGTCAAAGAAGGCTGTAGTGGGAACAGAAGCAACAGGCCTCACCACGACAGAGAAGAACAAGGCTATTGAAGATGGACAGAACAACAACGTGGACCCGGCAGCCTACATATCAGGATAGTGGACTACGGCTTTAGCCCGAAGTCGCTACGTGTATCTGGCCGCAGCTTGTAGATCAACACCCAATCTCCCACTCTCCCTCTGCCGCCGGCCGGTGTAGGCACTCAGATTGACCTTTAACCCTGACACATTCCCCAACAGCCAGCCACTATACCCAGACTGCTGGAGGTCACATAGACTACTACTCTACAGAGTGAGTGGCACCTGACCTAGAGCAGACAGACAGACCCTGGCTCGTTCTTCTTTTCCTAGCCCAGGGATGTGGCCTCTCAGTGGTCACCCCTTCTTACACTCTGCCCTACCCTGACTTGGTCTGACTTGGCCTGATGCACCATGATCCCCTGGAGCTCCCCTCCCTCCACCAAGTCAGCCAGGCCCAGAAAAGCAGAGACAGACAGGATACAGCCACCATGCCTGCTAAGCTGAGGCTAGGCTCAGGCCAGGAAGAAAATGAAGCCTGATGTTGACAAATAGGGTACTATGTCTGCAGTACATGAAAACAGAGAAAGGGGGTGTAAGTTGCCTCACAAAAAATGAATAATAATTAGAGATGAGATATACTGCCTTTGTTTTCAAGACACCAACCACAGATTCCTCTTGGAATACAAAGGGAACCACTGACTTCAGCAGAGGCAGAGTTTACTTAATGAGTCTCTGTGATGACGTTAGGCATCACTTGTGCCTCTCAAGCAAACCAAGATGACGGGTACTTGACATGGACATTTGGGATATAAATATTTATAGATAAATAGATATTTATTGTCTGTTCCGCACAGAAAATAGCTTTGCACACGCTTCTCCATTAATCGTAGAGGTCAAAGTGTAGTGTCTGAATTCTCTTCTGTTTAATATAGGGGTGCCGTATAGCTACTACTGTATATGACACCTGATTGGTTTCCCCATGCAGACAATGATAATCATATATGTAGTCTAATTGAAGTCACCATCCTGTTGTTCAATATGTGCTTGGAAAATAGCTTTGCCAGTCTTTTGACCCTTTCTGCAATACAATTACATATTATCCAAGGCTTTCCCTGTCCCAGGTTATCAGATCTCCTATTGGCACCTTTATAACAACCATTATTGGTACAGATATTCTAATTATTGTAGGTTTTGATAAATGTATGTCATTCAAGGGCCCAATGAAAGCAGAGTTGTAAAATGAGTACTCTTATTTGGTTTTTCATTTGTTGTCACTGTGTGGACTATTACCTGTAAATGTGGTCAAGCAGCGATTATAAAAGTTGTGCCTTAATGTAATACTTTTCTTTGGGACCCCGACCTTATTATTTTATTAAATACACAAAATGAGCAGTTAGGTAACATCTGGGAATTCAAAAGGAATAGTTCACCAGTGTGTTTTTTTTTGCTATTGAAAAGTAGCACAGTAATAAAGTGCTTTAGGGGTTACCTAACTAACTGCTTGTTTGTTTGTTTTTGTTTGAATAAATAGCCAGATAAGAACTGTGGCCTTGTGTGGATTTAGCAACCGTTGGAGGCATTGTTTAAAAAGACTGAAAAACATCATTGTAAAAGAGAAAAAAAAGTTGCATTCATCTCCTCCTGGGCAGACTGCCTTGGGTCATACCACAGCACTTCCCAATCCTATTACCTGGAGCTGTGCAACTCTATATGGAGTATAGTGGTTATAGTGGGTATGGATCTCTATATGGAGTATAGTGGTTATAGTGGGTATGGATCTCTATATGGAGTATAGTGGTTATAGTGGGTATGGATCTCTATATGGAGTATAGTGGTTATAGTGGGTATGAATCTCTATATGGAGTATAGTGGTTATGGTGGGTATGGATCTCTATATGGAGTATAGTGGTTATAGTGGGTATGGATCTCTATATGGAGTATAGTGGTTATAGTGGGTATGAATCTCTATATGGAGTATAGTGGTTATGGTGGGTATGGATCTCTATATGGAGTATAGTGGTTATGGTGGGTATGGATCTCTATATGGAGTATAGTGGTTATAGTGGGTATGAATCTCTATATGGAGTATAGTGGTTATGGTGGGTATGGATCTCTATATGGAGTATAGTGGTTATGGTGGGTATGAATCTCTATATGGAGTATAGTGGTTATGGTGGGTATGGATCTCTATATGGAGTATAGTGGTTATGGTGGGTCTGTACCTCTAAATGGAGTATAGTGGTTATGGTGGGTATGAATCTCTATATGGAGTATAGTGGTTATGGTGGGTATGGATCTCTATATGGAGTATAGTGGTTATAGTGGGTATGAATCTCTATATGGAGTATAGTGGTTATAGTGGGTATGGATCTCTATATGGAGTATAGTGGTTATAGTGGGTATGAATCTCTATATGGAGTATAGTGGTTATGGTGGGTATAGCCTAGTGGTTGAGTGGACTAATAACCGGAAGGTTGCAAGTATGTACAAATCGTTCTGCCACTGAACAGGCAGTTAACCCACTGTTCCTAGGCCGTCATTGAAAATAAGAATTTGTTCTTTAACTGGCTTGCCTAGTTAAATAAAGGTTAAATAATATAAATAAAATGTGGAGTATAGTGGTTATGATGGGTATGAATCTCTATATGGAGTATAGTGGTTATGGTGGGTCTGGATCTCTAAATGGAGTATAGTGGTTATAGTGGGTCTGGATCTCTATATGGAGTATAGTGGTTATGGTGGGTATGAATCTCTATATGGAGTATAGTGGTTATGGTGGGTATGGATCTCTAAATGGAGTATAGTGGTTATGGTGGGTCTGGATCTCTATATGGAGTATAGTGGTTATGGTGGGTCTGGATCTCTAAATGGAGTATAGTGGTTATGGTGGGTATGGATCTCTATATGGAGTATAGTGGTTATAGTGGGTATGGATCTCTATATGGAGTATAGTGGTTATAGTGGGTATGGATCTCTATATGGAGTATAGTGGTTATAGTGGGTATGGATCTCTATATGGAGTATAGTGGTTATGGTGGGTATGAATCTCTATATGGAGTATAGTGGTTATGGTGGGTATGGATCTCTATATGGAGTATAGTGGTTATAGTGGGTATGGATCTCTATATGGAGTATAGTGGTTATAGTGGGTATGGATCTCTATATGGAGTATAGTGGTTATAGTGGGTATGGATCTCTATATGGAGTATAGTGGTTATGGTGGGTATGAATCTCTATATGGAGTATAGTGGTTATGGTGGGTATGTACCTCTATATGGAGTATAGTGGTTATAGTGGGTATGGATCTCTATATGGAGTATAGTGGTTATAGTGGGTATGGATCTCTATATGGAGTATAGTGGTTATGGTGGGTATGAATCTCTATATGGAGTATAGTGGTTATGGTGGGTATGAATCTCTATATGGAGTATAGTGGTTATAGTGGGTATGGATCTCTATATGGAGTATAGTGGTTATGGTGGGTATGGGGCGGCAGGGTAGCCTAGTGGTTAGAGCGTTGGACTAATAACCGGAAGGTTGCAAGTTCAAACTGAGCTGACAAGGTACAAATCTGTCGTTCTGCCACTGAACAGGCAGTTAACCCACTGTTCCTAGGCCGTCATTGAAAATAAGAATTTGTTCTTTAACTGGCTTGCCTAATTAAATAAAGGTTAAATAATATAAATAAAATATGGAGTATAGTGGTTATGGTGGGTATGAATCTCTATATGGAGTATAGTGGTTATGGTGGGTCTGTACCTCTAAATGGAGTATAGTGGTTATGGTGGGTATGAATCTCTAAATGGAGTATAGTGGTTATGGTGGGTCTGTACCTCTAAATGGAGTATAGTGGTTATGGTGGGTCTGTACCTCTATATGGAGTATAGTGGTTATGGTGGGTATGAATCTCTAAATGGAGTATAGTGGTTATGGTGGGTATGAATCTCTAAATGGAGTATAGTGGTTATGGTGGGTATGAATCTCTAAATGGAGTATAGTGGTTATAGTGGGTATGAATCTCTATATGGAGTATAGTGGTTATGGTGGGTATGAATCTCTATATGGAGTATAGTGGTTATGGTGGGTCTGTACCTCTATATGGAGTATAGTGGTTATGGTGGGTCTGTACCTCTATATGGAGTATAGTGGTTATGATGGGTATGAATCTCTATATGGAGTATAGTGGTTATAGTGGGTATGAATCTCTAAATGGAGTATAGTGGTTATGATGGGTCTGTACCTCTATATGGAGTATAGTGGTTATGATGGGTATGAATCTCTATATGGAGTATAGTGGTTATGGTGGGTCTGTACCTCTAAATGGAGTATAGTGGTTATGGTGGGTATGAATCTCTATATGGAGTATAGTGGTTATGGTGGGTATGAATCTCTATATGGAGTATAGTGGTTATGGTGGGTCTGTACCTCTATATGGAGTATAGTGGTTATAGTGGGTATGGATCTCTATATGGAGTATAGTGGTTATGGTGGGTATGGATCTCTATATGGAGTATAGTGGTTATGGTGGGTCTGTACCTCTAAATGGAGTATAGTTGTCATGGTGGGTCTGTACCTCTAAATGGAGTATAGTTGTCATGGTGGGTCTGTACCTCTATATGGAGTATAGTGGTTATGGTGGGTCTGTACCTCTATATGGAGTATATAGTGGTTATGGTTATGGTTCTGTACCTCTAAATGGAGTATAGTTGTCATGGTGGGTCTGTACCTCTAAATGGTCTGTATAGTATTGTCATGGTGGGTCTGTACCTCTATATGGAGTATAGTGGTTATGGTGGGTCTGTACCTCTAAATGGAGTATAGTGGTTATGGTGGGTCTGTACCTCTATATGGAGTATAGTGGTTATGGTGGGTATGAATCTCTATATGGAGTATAGTGGTTATGGTGGGTCTGTACCTCTAAATGGAGTATAGTGGTTATGGTGGGTCTGTACCTCTAAATGGAGTATAGTTGTCATGGTGGGTCTGTACCTCTATATGGAGTATAGTGGTTATGGTGGGTATGGATCTCTATATGGAGTATAGTGGTTATGGTGGGTCTGTACCTCTATATGGAGTATAGTGGTTATGGTGGGTATGGATCTCTATATGGAGTATAGTGGTTATGGTGGGTATGAATCTCTAAATGGAGTATAGTGGTTAAAGTGGGTATGAATCTCTATATGGAGTATAGTGGTTATAGTGGGTATGGATCTCTATATGGAGTATAGTGGTTATGGTGGGTATGAATCTCTATATGGAGTATAGTTGTCATGGTGGGTATGAATCCTGTAGTTGTAGAGCTGTCTGGCTCTTCCTAGAGGGGAAGTCAAGAGCATACCAATCACACTACTGACTGAGTGGGAATCATCATCTCCTGGAGCACATAGAGAGAGGATGAGAGAGAAAAGGAGGGGGGATTGAGAGAGAGAGATATGGGGGAGAGAGAGTGGAGAAAAGAGAAAGGAGAAAGGAGAGAGATGAGGTGTTGAGAGAAAGAGGAAGAGAGAGGGATGGGAGAGAGAGGGAGGGAGAAAGAGAGTTGTGTACATAACCTGTGAAAACGAGGTGATGAGTTTGCCAGAGAAATAGCTCAGAGGGTTATTAACCCTCAACTACACTAGACCTGTCATTGAGGGTTAAACACTAGACTTGTAGTTGATAGTTAAACACTAGACCTGTCATTGAGGGTTAAACACTAGACCTGTCATTGAGGGTTAAACACTAGACCTGTCATTGAGGGTTAAACACTAGACCTGTCATTGAGGGTTAAACACTAGACCTGTCATTGAGGGTTAAACACTAGACCTGTCATTGAGGGTTAAACACTAGACCTGTAGTTGATGGTTAAACACTAGACCTGTCATTGAGGGTTAAACACTAGACCTGTAGTTGAGGGTTAAACACTAGACCTGTAGTTGAGGGTTAAACACTAGACCTGTCATTGAGGGTTAAACACTAGACCTGTCATTGAGGGTTAAACACTAGACCTGTAGTTGAGGGTTAAACACTAGACCTGTCATTGAGGGTTAAACACTAGACCTGTAGTTGAGGGTTAAACACTAGACCTGTAGTTGAGGGTTAAACACTAGACCTGTCATTGAGGGTTAAACACTAGACCTGTCATTGAGGGTTAAACACTAGACCTGTCATTGAGGGTTAAACACTAGACCTGTCATTGAGGGTTACACACTAGACCTGTCATTGAGGGTTAAACACTAGACCTGTCATTGAGGGTTACACACTAGACCTGTAGTTGAGGGTTAAAAGCTAGAATTAATGATGGCAGGTAGATAAACAAATGCATTTATGATTGGTTCCATCTCTATGCTTGGTGTGTGATCAATTTTCTATTATGTACTACAATGAAACACTGCCACCTGGTGTTTGAGTAGTGTACTTAAACACATTTTACCTTGGCATCAAGGGCAGTTTATTTAGTCCCTGCCAACAGTAGACTGAGAAAACAGGATTTAGTTGTACTCAGATGTCAAAGACGTGAAATGAAATATGGTGTTTACAAAAATCCTTTCACCTTTAATTTATTTATGTCTATGCTAATCCAGTAATCTATTTCAAATAAAGATGAGGATAAGAAAATGTGGTCACGACTCATTGTGTGTACAATGGTAGTATTTGTGCCATGCCGAGGGTTGGATGAGTCCGTGTTAATGATGTGTCACTGATATGTTGGAACTGAGGTAAGCACTACTGAGAATGTACTGTACTATTGGTTTTGCCCTTTATGCCTGAATTGGCACAGGGGAACCACAGAACACCCACAATAAAATGATCTAGAGAGAGAGAGAGAGCGCGCTGTGTGCTCTCTGTCTCTCTAGAACACTCTTATGTTGTGTGTAAATCCCTCAGTAGCCTTAACAGCTAGCTGTCTGGATGAGTGACAGGGCTCTAACACATTAAGGACCTTATCACTGTGAGCCAAAAGGACAAACTGATGAAAACAGTGATAAATCAGACCCATACACAGCACTGGGTGGGACAGAGACACACTGGAGAACGGCACCAAAGAGAATAGGCTAAGTATAGCACCCCCCAGACTACCCATACAATCAAGTGTAGTCCAGTGGAAACAGGAAGCACAGTTTAGGCTTGATTTGTTTGTCTGATGTGTTTTTATGAGAGGGCTTGGGTGCACTTCCTCCTCCAGATTTGGCTCCAGTATTTGTTGTTACAGATATAAGATCTTAATTTGATTACCATGTTGCAGGAGAACTTTCCGCAATGCAGGAAATGTAAAACTTGTAGTGTATTTCATGTTTAAAAAGGCATCTGAAGTTTGTAATTTCCACTTTGACATTTCAGACTTGATTTTCCCTTACGAAGAATCAACCCCTACAAAAATGTCCACGAATTATAATCCACATAATAATTCAAATTTCCCATTGCTGCAGGATTATTTTCCTGCTGTAGCAAACTGACTCATATTAAGATCCTACATCTGTACAAAGAATGGTGAGCTCAACAAGTAATTTGGGGGGGAACCATTTTAGCCACTGTTTCCTTAGTGAATAGCACTGAATGCTTCAAAGCTGTGCATGCGCTGAGGTTTTGTCTTAGGGCACTTTCAGGCCTTTATGTAGCCTGTGCTGAGTTTATCATACTGCTATGCACCTCTCATTATTTCTGAGCTCCTACACCCCTTAGAAAAACAGAGGTTATGTTCAGAGCTGCTTAGGTCATTGTGCACTACAGCCAAAGTCATGCTGCCTGTATCTGATTATTAACTCTCCTATACTGAAGGACAAACAGGTATTGTAATCTAGACGGGTTTTGGTTCTACCTCGGCCCTAATACTAAAAGCTGTAGTATCAGTTGTTGATCTTGCCAGATATGAAGTCAAAGCTATAGTCCTCGAGTCGCAAACCCAGATATCATTATGTGACCTCTCTCTCTCTCTCCCACCTTCAATCGTGTTCCTTCCGAGGAGACATTACCTGTTAGTACAGCAGTTACATGCTTCATGTGGTTTTCCCATTCACTGCAACTCTGACTGCAGCCAACTTCTCCCCAGATCCCCTTCAAGACAAACACCCATCACTCTTCCATGGTGGGCTCTGAGCTCTGAACTGATCCATCACCCCTCCATGGTGGGCTCTGAGCTCTGAACTGATCCATCACCCCTCCATGGTGGGCTCTGAGCTCTGAACTGATCCATCACCCCTCCATGGTGGGCTCTGAGCTCTGAACTGATCCCTCACTCTTCCATGGTGGGCTCTGAGCTCTGAACTGATCCATCACCCCTCCATGGTGGGCTCTGAGCTCTGAACTGATCCATCACCCCTCCATGGTGGGCTCTGAGCTCTGAACTGATCCATCACTCTTCCATGGTGGGCTCTGAGCTCTGAACTGATCCATCACTCTTCCATGCTGGGCTCTGAGCTCTGAACTGATCCATCACTCTTCCATGGTGGGCTCTGAGCTCTGAACTGATCCATCACTCCTCCATGGTGGGCTCTGAGCTCTGAACTGATCCATCACTCTTCCATGCTGGGCTCTGAGCTCTGAACTGATCCCTCACTCTTCCATGGTGGGCTCTGAGCTCTGAACTGATCCCTCACTCTTCCATGGTGGGCTCTGAGCTCTGAACTGATCCATCACTCTTCAATGGTGGGCTCTGAGCTCTGAACTGATCCATCACTCTTCCATGGTGGGCTCTGAGCTCTGAACTGATCCATCACCCCTCCATGGTGGGCTCTGAGCTCTGAACTGATCCATCACTCTTCCATGGTGGGCTCTGAGCTCTGAACTGATCCATCACTCCTCCATGGTGGGCTCTGAGCTCTGAACTGATCCCTCACTCTTCCATGCTGGGCTCTGAGCTCTGAACTGATCCATCACTCTTCCATGGTGGGCTCTGAGCTCTGAACTGATCCATCACCCCTCCATGGTGGGCTCTGAGCTCTGAACTGATCCCTCACTCTTCCATGGTGGGCTCTGAGCTTTGAACTGATCCATCACCCCTCCATGGTGGGCTCTGAGCTCTGAACTGATCCATCACCCCTCCATGGTGGGCTCTGAGCTCTGAACTGATCCATCACTCTTCCATGGTGGGCTCTGAGCTCTGAACTGATCCATCACTCCTCCATGGTGGGCTCTGAGCTCTGAACTGATCCATCACTCCTCCATGGTGGGCTCTGAGCTCTGAACTGATCCCTCACTCTTCCATGGTGGGCTCTGAGCTCTGAACTGATCCATCACTTTCCAACATTCACAGGGTAATCTGGGTGTTTCCTTGAATGAGATACACTGAGTATACAAAACATTAGGAACGTCGTACTATTATTGATCTGCCCTCAGAACAGCCTCAGTTGGTTGGGCCATGTACTCTACAAGGTGTCAAAAGCACTCCACACAGATACTGGCCCATGTTGACTTCAATGCTTCAATGCCAAGTTGGCTAGATTTCCTTTGGATGGTGGACCGTTCCTGACACACAGAAGAAACTGTTGAACGTGAAAAACCCATTGCCCTTCTTGACACACTCAAACCAGTGCACCTGGCACCTAATAACATAGGCACTTTTTTATGGAACCGTTATTTAACTAGGCAAGTCAGTTAAGAACAAATTCTTATTTACAATGACAGCCTACCCTGCCCAAACGACACTAGGCCAATTGTGCACCGACCTATGGAACTCCCAATTACAGCTGATACAGCCTGGAATCAAACCAGGGACTGTAGAGACACCTCTTGCACTGAGATGCAGTACCTTAGACCGCTGTGATACAGCCTGGAATCGAACCAGGGACTGTAGAGACACCTCTTGCACTGAGATGCAGTGCCTTAGACCACTGTGCCACTCGGGAGCCCACTTAAATATTTTGTCTTGCCCATTCACCCTCTGAATGGCACACATACAGTTGAAGTTGGAAGTTTACATACACCTTAGCCAAATACATTTAAACTCCGTTTTTCACAGTTCCTGACATTTAATCCTAGTAGAAATTCCCTGTCTTAGGTCAGTTAGGAGCACCACTTTAATTTAAGAATGTGAAATGTCAGAATAATAGCAGAAATAATTATTTATTTCAGATTTTATTTCTTTCATCACATTCCCAGTGGGTCAGAAGTTTACACACTCAATTAGTATTTAGTAGCATTGCCTTTAAATTGTTTAACTTGGGTCAAACGTTTCAGGTAGCCTTCCACAAGCTTCCCACAATAAGTTGGGTGAATTTTGGCCCATTCCTCCTGACAGAACTTGTGTAAATGAATCAGGTTTGCTCGCACACGGTTTTTCAGTTCTGCCCACACATTTTCTATAGGATTGAGGTCAAGGCTTTATGATGGCCTCACCAATACCTTGACTTTGTCCTTAAGCCATTTTGCCACAACTTTGGAAGTATGCTTGGGGTCATTGTCCATTTGGAAGACCCATTTGTGAACAAGCTTTAACTTCCTGACTGATGTCTTGAGATGTTGCTTCAATATATACACATAATTTTCCTGCCTCATGATGCCATCTATTTTGTCAAGTGCACCAGTCCCTCCTGCAGCAAAGCACCCCCACAACATGATGCTGCCACCCCCATGCTTCACGGTTGGGATGGTGATCTTCGGCTTGCAAGCCTCCCCCTTTTTCTTCCAAACATAACAATAGTCATTATGGCCAAACAGTTCAAGTTTTGTTTCATCAGACCAGAAGACATTTTTCCAAAAAGTACAATCTTTGTCCCCATGTGCCGTTGCAAACCGTAGTCTGGCTTTTTTATGGCAGTTTTGGAGCAGTGGCTTCTTCCTTGCTGAGTGGCCTTTCAGGTTATGTCAATATAGGACTAGTTTTACTGTGGATATAGATACTTTAGTACCCGTTTCCTCCTTTGCTGTTGTTCTGGGAATGATTTGCACTTTTCACACCAAAGTATGTTCATCTCTAGAAGACAGAACACGTCTCCTTCCTGAGCGGTATGACAGCTGCGTGGTTCCATGGTGTTTATACTTGCGTACTATTGTTTGTACAGATGAACGTGGTACCTTCAGGCATTTGGAAATTTCTCCCAAGGATGAACCAGACTTGTGGAGGTCGACAATTTTTTTCTGAGGTCTTGGCTGATTTCTTTTGATTTTCCCATGATGTCAAGCAAAGAGGCATTGAGTTTGAAGGTAAGCCTTGAAATACATCCACAGGTATACCTCCAATTGACTCAAATTATGTAAATTAGCCTATCAGAAACTTCTAAAGCCATGACATCATTTTCTGGAATTTTCCAAGCTGTTTAAAGGCACAGTCAACATAGTGTATGTAAACTTCTGACCCACCGGAATTGTGATACAGTGAATTATAAGTGAAATAATCTGTCTGTAAACAATTGTTGGAAAAATGACTTGTGTCATGCACAAAGTAGATGTCCTAACCGACATGCCAAAACTATAGTTTGTTACCAAGAAATGTGTGGAGTGGTTGAAAAACAAGTTTTAATGTCTCCGACCTAAGTTTATGTAAACTTCCGACTTCAACTGTATACAATTCATGTCTCAAGGCTTACAAATCCTTATTTAACCTCCTCTTCATCTACACTGATTGAAGTGGATTTAACAAGTGACATCAATAAGGATCATAGTTTTCACCTGGATTCACCTGGTCAGTCTGTCATTGAAAGAGCAGGTGTTCCTAATGTTTTGTACACTCAGTGTATGCTCGTCATAGAGCCTAGTTAAAGTCAAGCTGGAGGATCACCTACAATAAGAATAACAGTCATCTTAATGGGATTTCTCCTCAAAGGATCTCTTTCCCCCCATACTGTACAAGCTCATCTGTTGTAAATGGGCATATAAAATAACTGGTCACTGACAGCTACATTATCTTGGGAGGGTTTATATAAGTTCTTATTGTGAACTGGCTCTGTTTGGACTCCATCTCCCACTCCAGACTGAGATGGTGTTTTAATAGCAGAAATCTTCTCAGCCTGTCATAATTACACCCATCAAAAGTGATGTCATGAGACTTTAACTGGCTAGAAAACATAATTATAACAGAGAGGTGACGAGGATACTGCCAAGCTTAACAATGGGTCTGAAAATGGGAAATTCCCATAGCGGTATCAAGCTAAAATGATGCAGATGGAGGATGTAATATAACAGCAATTCTAATCTATCTAATAAATGGTAAGGACCACTAACTGTCATATCTATACATCACATTTCTATGAGAGATGTTCTTAACAAGGTGCTCTGGCAAGAATGTGATTCCTTCTGGACCGGTCATGTTCAGAGTACATTAAAAGGTATATGTTACATCTACTATACTGTATATTGTGAAATCAAACAGAGACAACCAGTCAGTTGCAACTCATGTTTATTCAGGAACAGTTCATACCACCACATCACACCTCAATGTTGTTTTGACCTGCCTTCTCTGGGTTGATACAACAGTAAAAAAAGACATAAAAACTATAAAAAAGATCAAGTCAAACTAACATAAATATAATCACCACTTGGATTGCTTGAAATTCCACATCATCACTCAATAAAAAACAACGACCACCTCACGACCTCTTCCTCAGCTGATTGGGAGAGCAAAAATAAAGCTCTCCTCATCCTCCTCCTCCTCCTAGCCTTATTCTAAAAACATACAATCCCCTGCCTTGTCTGGGACAGGTAGACAGACCAGAAGCATAGAAAATGACTCTGAAAGAGAGTGACCCAGGGTTACGCCGGTCTGTCCTCCCCTTGGTGTTAGTTAGTTAGTTAGTTACCAAACCAAGTGCTGTCAGTAAGCTAAGTGTACAGCATTGTGGGGACTCTCTCGCAGTGTTGCGATTTAAACCAGCACAACATTATCTTTCAATGTTATGTTGTTGAATGCAAGGAATGATGGTCTGTTGCTTCAAAAAGAGAGCCACATTGTCAGGAAAATAGAAATAAAGCCAGAGGTAAATTACTGTGATTTTAAAGGTTGGTTACTTTTATCATAAACATTTTGTTTAATGTATTATTGTTCACAAAGCTCATAATTACAATTTCACGACCCAGGCCATGGAAGTTAAGCTTGGTTTTACTTCTTGTGCAAGGGTTACATGTTTTTTAACCATCCAGATGACTTGCTAAAAGGTATGAATAGGAACAGGCATTAAGCTTGAAGCAAATGCAAAGGACGGTTTCTCACAATGTAATCTACAGCCAGGATGGAGTGGAGCGGAGCGCAGGGGGGAAATTAAACATGACAAGCATTTCTACCTTATAATATGCTGTTCCATGTTTGCAAAATAATATTGTAATACCAGATAAGTTTTTATCTTCAAGAAAAATAAGAAACAAGACAATCTCTAATGACTATCACTCCTGGTTCAACAACCCAGGGAGGCAGCGAGCAACATCATTCACAAAGCTACGTTACATCAATCATACGTACTCACAATGCCACCTATCAGTTATGGACGTTACTGCATGTTATCATTACATTGCTAGGGAACTAAATCAGCAGACTAGTACTCAAAAAAGGGTGAAAGCCAAACGTGATGGAAGAAAAAGGCCATATTACTTTTCCTAGGTAACAAGCATCAGAACACTGTGTAAATTGGTATCATGAGGTTTATTTAACTATATTATGGATTCAGAGTATTGCCTAAAATGTCAATACACAGTTGACACAATGACTAACGTAGACAATGAGGGACAGTAATACAAATTGATCACCTATATTCTGGTTATGAATATACTCCTGTTATTCCAGAGCATACAAACCCAATCTTTTGGTAAACAAATGTACTTTAAATTCATATTTTGTTCTAGTGACTGACCTGCAATTGCCTAGGAGGAGTAGTACTGAGCTTTTAGAAGCTTAAGCAGGTAGCATTGTGGCTGGTAAGGCATGAGGATTCAGTGTTTTACTCAACTTAACTTGTTTTAACTAATCATGTCTCCGTCGTCTCCCAATGGCTGTTGTCATCTTCTGACTGGTATCTCTCCTGGTTAAACCTCTTAGCTGAGGGATGTGATGTTGGAGCGACCACCAGGGGGAACTACGATGCGGCGTCCGGCTGGCCGGATGGGGACATCCTCTGTGGTGGGGGGACCTAACAGACAAACAGGATTATAGTACTGTCTCTTTAAGCATCAGGATATCCTCTGTGGTGGGGGGACCTAACAGACAAACAGGATTATAGTACTGTCTCTTTAAGCATCAGGATATCCTCTGTGGTGGGGGGACCTAACAGACAAACAGGATTAGAGTACTGTCTCTTTAAGCATCAGGATATCCTCTGTGGTGGGGAGACCTAACAGACAAACAGGATTATAGTATTGTCTCTTTAAGCATCAGGATATCCTCTGTGGTGAGGGGACCTAACAGACAAACAGGATTACAGTACTGTCTCTTTAAGCATCAGGATATCCTCTGTGGTGGGGGGACCTAACAGACAAACAGGATTATAGTACTGTCTCTTTAAGCATCAGGATATCCTCTGTGGTGGGGGGACCTAACAGACAAACAGGATTATAGTACTGTCTCTTTAAGCATCAGGATATCTTCTGTGGTGGGGGACCTAACAGACAAACAGGATTATAGTACTGTCTCTTTAAGCATCAGGATATCCTCTGTGGTGGGGGACGTAACAGACAAACAGGATTATAGTACTGTCTCTTTAAGCATCAGGACATCCTCTGTGGTGGGGGACCTAACAGACAAACAGTATTATAGTACTGTCTCTTTAAGCATCAGGATATCCTCTGTGGTGGGGGACCTAACAGACAAACAGGATTATAGTACTGTCTCTTTAAGCATCAGGATATCCTCTGTGGTGGGGGACCTAACAGACAAACAGGATTATAGTACTGTCTCTTTAAGCATCAGGATATCCTCTGTGGTGGGGGACCTAACAGACAAACAGGATTATAGTACTGTCTCTTTATGCACCAGGACATCCTCTGTGGTGGGGGGACCTAACAGACAAACAGGATTAGAGTACTGTCTCTTTAAGCATCAGGATATCCTCTGTGGTGGGGGACCTAACAGACAAACAGGATTATAGTACTGTCTCTTTAAGCATCAGGATATCCTCAGTGGTGGGGGACCTAACAGACAAACAGGATTATAGTACTGTCTCTTTATGCACCAGGACATCCTCTGTGGTGGGGGACCTAACAGACAAACAGGATTAGAGTACTGTCTCTTTAAGCACCAGGATGAGGATATCCTCTGTGGTGGGGGGACCTAACAGACAAACAGGATTATAGTACTGTCTCTTTAAGCATCAGGATATCCTCTGTGGTGGGGAGACCTAACAGACAAACAGGATTATAGTACTGTCTCTTTAAGCATCAGGATATCCTCTGTGGTGGGGGACCTAACAGACAAACAGGATTATAGTACTGTCTCTTTAAGCATCAGGATATCCTCTGTGGTTAACAGACAAACAGGATTATAGTACTGTCTCTTTAAGCATCAGGATATCCTCTGTGGTGGGGGACCTAACAGACAAACAGGATTATAGTACTGTCTCTTTAAGCATCAGGATATCTTCTGTGGTGGGGGACCTAACAGACAAACAGGATTATAGTACTGTCTCTTTAAGCATCAGGATATCCTCTGTGGTGGGGGGACCTAACAGACAAACAGGATTATAGTACTGTCTCTTTAAGCATCAGGACATCCTCTGTGGTGGGGGACCTAACAGACAAACAGTATTATAGTACTGTCTCTTTAAGCATCAGGATATCCTCTGTGGTGGGGGACCTAACAGACAAACAGGATTATAGTACTGTCTCTTTAAGCATCAGGACATCCTCTGTGGTGGGGGACCTAACAGACAAACAGTATTATAGTACTGTCTCTTTAAGCATCAGGATATCCTCTGTGGTGGGGGGACCTAACAGACAAACAGGATTATAGTACTGTCTCTTTAAGCATCAGGATATCCTCTGTGGTGGGGGACCTAACAGACAAACAGGATTATAGTACTGTCTCTTTATGCAACAGGATATCCTCTGTGGTGGGGACCTAACAGACACCAGGATTAGAGTACTATCTCTTTAAGCACCAGGATATCTATCCTCTGTGGTGGGGGACCTAACAGACAAACAGGATTATAGTACTGTCTCTTTAAGCATCAGGATATCTTCTGTGGTGGGGGACCTAACAGACAAACAGGATTATAGTACTGTCTCTTTAAGCATCAGGATATCCTCTGTGGTGGGGGACCTAACAGACAAACAGGATTATAGTACTGTCTCTTTAAGCATCAGGATATCCTCTGTGGTGGGGGGACCTAACAGACAAACAGGATTATAGTACTGTCTCTTTAAGCATCAGGATATCTTCTGTGGTGGGGGACCTAACAGACAAACAGGATTATAGTACTGTCTCTTTAAGCATCAGAATATCCTCTGTGGTGGGGGACCTAACAGACAAACAGGATTATAGTACTGTCTCTTTAAGCATCAGGACATCCTCTGTGGTGGGGGGACCTAACAGACAAACAGGATTATAGTACTGTCTCTTTAAGCATCAGGATATCCTCTGTGGTGGGGGGACCTAACAGACAAACAGGATTATAGTAATGTCTCTTTATGCACCAGGACATCCTCTGTGGTGGGGGGACCTAACAGACAAACAGGATTAGAGTACTGTCTCTTTAAGCATCAGGATAGCCTCTGTGGTGGGGGACCTAACAGACAAACAGGATTATAGTACTGTCTCTTTAAGCACCAGGATGAGGATATCCTCTGTGGTGGGGGGACCTAACAGACAAACAGGATTATAGTACTGTCTCTTTAAGCATCAGGATATCCTCTGTGGTGGGGGACCTAACAGACAAACAGGATTATAGTACTGTCTCTTTAAGCATCAGGATATCCTCAGTGGTGGGGGACCTAACAGACAAACAGGATTATAGTACTGTCTCTTTATGCACCAGGACATCCTCTGTGGTGGGGGACCTAACAGACAAACAGGATTAGAGTACTGTCTCTTTAAGCACCAGGATGAGGATATCCTCTGTGGTGGGGGACCTAACAGACAAACAGGATTATAGTACTGTCTCTTTAAGCATCAGGATATCCTCTGTGGTGGGGAGACCTAACAGACAAACAGGATTATAGTACTGTCTCTTTAAGCATCAGGATATCCTCTGTGGTGGGGGGACCTAACAGACAAACAGGATTATAGTACTGTCTCTTTAAGCATCAGGATATCCTCTGTGGTGGGGGGACCTAACAGACAAACAGGATTATAGTACTGTCTCTTTAAGCATCAGGATATCCTCTGTGGTGGGGGACCTAACAGACAAACAGGATTATAGTACTGTCTCTTTAAGCATCAGGATATCTTCTGTGGTGGGGGACCTAACAGACAAACAGGATTATAGTACTGTCTCTTTAAGCATCAGGATATCCTCTGTGGTGGGGGACCTAACAGACAAACAGGATTATAGTACTGTCTCTTTAAGCATCAGGACATCCTCTGTGGTGGGGGACCTAACAGACAAACAGTATTATAGTACTGTCTCTTTAAGCATCAGGATATCCTCTGTGGTGGGGGACCTAACAGACAAACAGGATTATAGTACTGTCTCTTTAAGCATCAGGACATCCTCTGTGGTGCGGGGACCTAACAGACAAACAGTATTATAGTACTGTCTCTTTAAGCATCAGGATATCCTCTGTGGTGGGGGACCTAACAGACAAACAGGATTATAGTACTGTCTCTTTAAGCATCAGGATATCCTCTGTGGTGGGGGGACCTAACAGACAAACAAGATTATAGTACTGTCTCTTTATGCAACAGGATATCCTCTGTGGTGGGGGACCTAACAGACACCAGGATTAGAGTACTATCTCTTTAAGCACCAGGATATCTATCCTCTGTGGTGGGGGACCTAACAGACAAACAGGATTATAGTACTGTCTCTTTAAGCATCAGGATATCTTCTGTGGTGGGGGACCTAACAGACAAACAGGATTATAGTACTGTCTCTTTAAGCATCAGGATATCCTCTGTGGTGGGGGACCTAACAGACAAACAGGATTATAGTACTGTCTCTTTAAGCATCAGGATATCCTCTGTGGTGGGGGGACCTAACAGACAAACAGGATTATAGTACTGTCTCTTTAAGCATCAGGATATCTTCTGTGGTGGGGGACCTAACAGACAAACAGGATTATAGTACTGTCTCTTTAAGCATCAGAATATCCTCTGTGGTGGGGGACCTAACAGACAAACAGGATTATAGTACTGTCTCTTTAAGCATCAGGACATCCTCTGTGGTGGGGGACCTAACAGACAAACAGGATTATAGTACTGTCTCTTTAAGCATCAGGATATCCTCTGTGGTGGGGGACCTAACAGACAAACAGGATTATAGTAATGTCTCTTTATGCACCAGGACATCCTCTGTGGTGGGGGACCTAACAGACAAACAGGATTAGAGTACTGTCTCTTTAAGCATCAGGATAGCCTCTGTGGTGGGGGACCTAACAGACAAACAGGATTATAGTACTGTCTCTTTAAGCACCAGGATGAGGATATCCTCTTTAACAGACAAACAGGATTATAGTACTGTCTCTTTAAGCATCAGGATATCCTCTGTGGTGGGGGACCTAACAGACAAACAGGATTATAGTACTGTCTCTTTAAGCATCAGGATATCCTCTGTGGTGGGGGGACCTAACAGACAAACAGGATTAGAGTACTGTCTCTTTAAGCATCAGGATATCCTCTGTGGTGGGGAGACCTAACAGACAAACAGGATTATAGTACTGTCTCTTTAAGCATCAGGATATCCTCTGTGGTGGGGAGACCTAACAGACAAACAGGATTATAGTACTGTCTCTTTAAGCATCAGGATATCCTCTGTGGTGGGGGGACCTAACAGACAAACAGGATTATAGTACTGTCTCTTTAAGCATCAGGATATCCTCTGTGGTGGGGGACCTAACAGACAAACAGGATTATAGTACTGTCTCTTTAAGCATCAGGATATCTTCTGTGGTGGGGGACCTAACAGACAAACAGGATTATAGTACTGTCTCTTTAAGCATCAGGATATCCTCTGTGGTGGGGGAGCTAACAGACAAACAGGATTATAGTACTGTCTCTTAAGCATCAGGACATCCTCTGTGGTGGGGGACTAACAGACAAACAGTATTATAGTACTGTCTCTTTAAGCATCAGGATATCCTCTGTGGTGGGGGACCTAACAGACAAACAGGATTATAGTACTGTCTCTTTAAGCATCAGGATATCCTCTGTGGTGGGGGACCTAACAGACAAACAGGATTATAGTACTGTCTCTTTAAGCATCAGGATATCCTCTGTGGTGGGGGACCTAACAGACAAACAGGATTATAGTACTGTCTCTTTATGCACCAGGACATCCTCTGTGGTGGGGGACCTAACAGACAAACAGGATTAGAGTACTGTCTCTTTAAGCATCAGGATATCCTCTGTGGTGGGGGGACCTAACAGACAAACAGGATTATAGTACTGTCTCTTTATGCACCAGGATATCCTCTGTGGTGGGGGACCTAACAGACAAACAGGATTATAGTACTGTCTCTTTAAGCATCAGGATATCCTCTGTGGTGGGGGACCTAACAGACAAACAGGATTATAGTACTGTCTCTTTAAGCACCAGGATATCTATCCTCTGTGGTGGGGGGACCTAACAGACAAACAGGATTATAGTACTGTCTCTTTAAGCACCAGGATATCTATCCTCTGTGGTGGGGGGACCTAACAGACAAACAGGATTATAGTACTGTCTCTTTAAGCACCAGGATATCCTCTGTGGTGGGGGGACCTAACAGACAAACAGGATTAGAGCTATGTCTCGTTAGGCTTCCCATTAACAAAGCCAGCTCTAGCCAGTTTCCTCCACTAGCGACTATCGTTCATTACACGACAAACCAACCAGGCGACCTGACCTTGGCCCTCGTTGGACACCTCTAGAATAAAAGCCAATGGTATTGGGATTTGCCCTGGATTAAATTGACATATTGGACAAGGAGAGATTTATGTCTACTGTCCTAAATCTTAAACCCACTCCAGGCCAGGGTCTAATGTTTTATACTGTAGAATTCACCATCTCTCCATGACAAAACACAGCCAAGGTTACTTCACATCTGAAGACAGAGAAATATATCAAAAAGTATATCAACCCTGTAGGTTTGTGTGCAAGTAGGTGTATGTGTGTGTTCTGTCGTGCACTGGAAGTGGATGAGATGGATTTCTGTTCTCAGAATGTGTAGCTAGTAGCCTAACAGTGGGATTATATTGGAAGCCAGAGGCAGAGAAATAGGCCAGGTCTGTATTATAGACACACAGGCTTGGGAAAGAAAGCAGACTCTCTGGCTCTCTGAAAGGGATGTCAATAGATGGACTAACCCCCACTAGACTACAGCAATGGGGGAAACGTTTCCAATGCAGGTCACCCTCCACCTCCTGCATCAGTACATCACACATCAATTGTTCCAGTAAAAAACATTGTTTACTTGGTTCCTCCCTGAAAGGTTGTACCTAGTGGTATGAGGTTGCAGATGTATACAATCGCCATCTGTCACTCAATACTCAACTAGTCTCTGCTATTGGTTATGTGAATAATGTAACTTTAGCTAAATCAATGATCATGAGCCTCATTCAACCTGCTCAGTAGACAGAGCTTCATTAGGCAGGCAACGGCTAAGAAAGTGAGATGCAAGATGTCTGGACTGAAATCTTAGAACATATATTAAATTAAGATGCATAAAGATATTATGAGAGAGAGAGAGAGAGATACATCTGTGTGAAGCTGAAATCAATCAAATCAATGTTGTGACAAAAAGTTAAGAAATAACTAAAAGACTTGTGAAACATAAAGAGCACTGTCTGGAAGTACCAGGACGGCTGAGGGACAACAGTATTGTGCTGTGAGCATTAGTTACCACAAACAAATTATGAAATTAAGGCTTAAAATGTGATTATGGTAAAATGTCAAATTACACCTGAAGGTTATTGTAACTAATGCAGACGAATGGCAAAGTCAACCTTGGAAACCTACTGTATCGTGTGTGAAGTGCATTGTAAAATGTCATTGCTGACTGTGTGTGTGTGTGTGTGTGTGTGTGTGTGTGTGTGTGTGTGTGTGTGTGTGTGTGTGTGTGTGTGTATGTGTTAGGTTCCTGGCACTTCCTATGACAGCCAGGGATGGGAAAGCGGATGGGTAAATTAAAAGGTAGCTGAAGCTCACCACGCTGTGCAGGTTTACCTGCTAAACTAAAGCCGGAGTGGTGCAGGTTCCTCACAGGCTGCTTGGTGGGGGAGGTACGGGCAGACGCTGAGGGGGTACCGCCACGAGACATGGGCGAGAAGTCAGACACAGGACCGTCATACATGCCCCTGGGCACTGCCCGCAGGATTGCCAACTGAGAGAGAGGGAGACAGGGGTGATAAAGGGAGAGAGAGGGAGACAGGGGTGATAAAGGGAGAGAGAGGGAGACAGGGGTGATAAAGGGAGAGAGGGAGACAGGGGTGATAAAGGGAGAGAGAGGGAGAGAGAAGGAGAAATATGGAGAAAGAAAGAAAAGAGAAAGAGAGAGAGATGATCGTTTATGTTGGTAACTTTATAACAGTTCTCCATGACAATGCTTGTTTAGAATTAGATTAATGGGGTTGTTTGTAGAATGCTTTGTGCCAATGCATATTTCACCCAGTGTTTTCCTAAGGAAAGCACTTCCAGATTTACTGACAGACTCCGTTCTTATTGGACATGCTGTCCTAGGGTCATGTGACTAAGGAATCCCTGGAAGCTGAGCTAGGAGCATCAGAAAATACTTACTGCCACCAAGATCAACATTGCATTAATACATAGGTCTCACCAAAGAAACATCTCTGTAGTCTGGGCAAAAAGAGAATGATGGCAGAATTGGAGGGTAGCCGTTTCAAGTTGAACACAACTCATTTAATATAACCCACTTCTGTTGAAATATCCACTTAAAATAGCACACTGTTGTTCCTGTTGAGTATCCACCAACACCAGCAATATGAGCAACCCCATGGACACATCATATCCCTTCAAAACTATTATACATGGCTACAACAGGCACTCCCTGGCAGTCAGTTGTTTCAGTATGTAACCCACAGCCAACAGCCGAAGCCCCTGACATGAATCCTCAAGTCTGACATAACACTTATCTCCCACACATCCCACCCCTTCCTCCCAACCCCCACCCCCACATCCCATCCCCTCCTTCCAACCCCCCCCCCCCACCTCCCATTCCCCATCCCCTCCTCCCAACCCCCCCACCCCCACCTCCCAATCCCCATCCCCTCGCTCCAACCTCCATTCCCCATCCCCCATCCCCTCGCTCCAACCTCCATTCCCCATCCCCTCCTTCCATCCCCATCCCCTCCTTCCATCCCCCATCCCCTCCTTCCATCCCCCCATCCTCTCGCTCCAACCTCCATTCCCCATCCCCTCCTTCCAACCCCCATCCCCTCCTTCCAACCCCCATCCCCTCACTCCAACCCCCATTCCCCATCCCCTCCTTCCAACCCCCATTCCCCATCCCCTCACTCCAACCCCTATTCTCCATCACCTACATCACATGTCTGTCTTCCTCCTGGATATGATCAGATCACTCATAGAGGTAGTTAGGACACCATTACAGGCTTTTCTGGCAATTCCCATCTGCATTACACACCCTGTTAGCTATATTTATCTTGTGCCTTCCATGACAGACAGACAGTGCCACTGCCACCAGAGAGGACAGAGGCCCTTTGTGTACAGTTCAGTAGGTGTGATGAACAGCTAAGCAATCTGAATGTAATCTGCCTCCATTGAACATACTTTGGATTACCATTCAGGTATGTAATGTACATTGAGATTGATGGTAAATCTGATTATGCGTGGCATGGGCTGAGCCACAGCAGTGTGCATTAGTGTAAAGCTAAGCCGTCTTTAATGGAAAGCTGCAGTGACATCGTCCATGTTTGTGGGTACTGGATGGCTCATCTCAGCTCTGCATCAGATTAGTGCTGATTAATCCCTAACCACTGAGAAAACACTTCTAGATGTCCCCAACTCACTGACCTTTTATTTTGTATTATTTGTTTTGTCATTTAGCAGACGCTCTTATCCAGAGCGACTTACAGAAGCAATTAAGATTAAGTGCCTTGCTCAAGGGCACATTGAAAGATTTTTCATCTAGTCGGCTCTTGGAATAGAACGAGCAACCTTTCGGTTACGGGCCGAACGCTCGTAACTGCTAGACTTACCTTCCACCTCACAGACCTCACAGTCCTTGGCTCAGTGTCACATACTAACGCTGTCCCGTGACATACCAGCACTGTCCCGTGACATACTAACGCTGTCCCGTGACATACTAACGCTGTCCCGTGACATACTAACGCTGTCCGGTGACATACTAACGCTGTCCGGTGACATACTAACGCTGTCCCGTGACACTAACGCTGTCCGGTGACATACTAACGCTGTGACCGGTGACATACTAACGCTGTCCGGTGACATACTAACGCTGTAACCGGTGACATACGCTGTCCGGTGACAACGCTGTCCGGTGACATACTAACGCTGTCCGGTGACATACTAACGCTGTCCGGTGACACGCTGTCCGGTGACATACTAACGCTGTCCGGTGACATACTAACGCTGTCCGGTGACATACTAACGCTGTCCGGTGACATACTAACGCTGTCCCGTGACATACCAGCACTGTCCCATGACAAAACAACCCATATAAAACGTATTCTAAGACAGAACTGAAGCGTTAGGAATACAATATGTTCATTGGAAATACTTTTATATTGTTACATAATTGTATAAAAGGGAGACAGTTACTCAGATGTTGACGAGACAGTAAGGTGAGAGAGGCGAGCATTTTTTACCTGCTTCCTGGCCTTGATGCGCTTGTAAGCAAAGTCCGGGAAGGGGGTGCAGGGGATGAAGCGGCCGACCCCGGAGGTGGCGTGCAGGTTCCCATCCTCCAGCACCAGCTTCCCCTGGCAGATCACCACCGAGGGGGCACCACGGAGCTCCATGCCCTCAAACACATTGTACTCAGCAGCCTGGAATACACACAAGCATAGACATGACTACAGGCACACGTGCACACACAAAGTCAAACACACAGTCAAACACACATACAGTCAAACACACGCAGAGTCAAACACACGCAGAGTCAAACACACGCGAAGTCAAACACACACGCGAAGTCAAACACACAGTCAAACACACGCAGAGTCAAACACACGCAGAGTCAAACACACGCAGAGTCAAACACACGCAGAGTCAAACACACGCAGAGTCAAACACACACACAGTCAAACACACACACAGTCAAACACACAGTCAAACACACGCAGAGTCAAACACACGCAGAGTCAAACACACACACAGTCCAACACATGCAGAGTCAAACACACAGTCAAACACACGCAGAGTCAAACACACAGTCAAACAAACACACAGTCAAACAGTCAAAAACACGCAGAGTCAAACACACAGTCAAACAAACACACAGTCAAACACACAGAGTCAAACACACAGTCAAACACAAGTCAAACACACACAGAGTCAAACAAACACACAGTCAAACAAACACACAGTCAAACAAACACACAGTCAAACAAACACACAGTCAAACAAACACACAGTCAAACACACGCAGAGTCAAACACACAGTCAAACAAACACACAGTCAAACACACGCAGAGTCAAACACACACAGAGTCAAACAAACACACAGTCAAACAAACACACAGTCAAACAAACACACAGTCAAACAAACACACAGTCAAACAAACACAGAGTCAAACACACAGTCAAACAAACACACAGTCAAACAAACACACAGTCAAACACACGCAGAGTCAAACACACAGTCAAACAAACACACAGTCAAACAAACACAGAGTCAAACAAACACACAGTCAAACAAACACAGAGTCAAACACACACAGAGTCAAACACACACAGAGTCAAACAAACACACAGTCAAACAAACACAGAGTCAAACACACACAGAGTCAAACACACACACAGTCAAACACACACAGAGTCAAACACACACAGAGTCAAACACACACACAGTCAAACACACAGTCAAACACACACAGAGTCAAACACGTTATACATTAAAGCTGAAATATGTAACTTTTGTGCGACCCCACCATATTCACATAAAATTGTGAGTTATATATCTATCATTCTCACTGAAAGAAAGCAAGTCTAAGAAGCAGTACACACCAGATATACAAAAGTATGTGGACACCTCTTCAAATGAGTGGATTTGGCTATTTCAGCCACACCCATTGCTGACAGGTGTATAAAATCGAGCACAAAGCCATGCAATCTCCATAGGAAAACATTGGCAGAAGAATGACCTTATTGATGAGCTCAGTGACTTTCAAACTTTCAAACACCATCATAGGATGTCACCTTTCCAACAAGTCAGTTCATAAAATGTCTGCTCTGCTAGAGCTGTCAACTTTAAGTGCTGTTATTGTGAAGTGGAAACGTATAGGAGCAACAATGGCTCAGTCGCAAAGTGACAGGCCACACAAGCTCACAGAACGGGACCGCCTTGTGCTGAAGTGAGTAGTGCATAGAAATCGCCTGTCCTCGGTTGTAACACTCACTGCCAATTTACAAACTGCCTCTGGAAGCAACATCAGCACAAGAACTGCTCGTCAAGGAGAGCTTCATGAAATTGGTTTCCATGGCCGAGCAGCCGCACATAAGCCTAAGATCACCATGCGCAATGCCAAGTGTCGGCTGGAGTGGTTTAAAGTACACCGCCACTGGACTCTGGAGCACTGTAAACCCGTTCTCTGGAGTGATGAATCACGCTTCACCATCTGGCATTCAGATGGACGAATCTGGGCTTGGCAGATGCAAGGAGAATGCTACCTGCCCCAATGCATAGTGCCAACTCTAAAGTTTGGGGGTGAAGGAATAATGGTCTGGGGCTGTTTTTCATGGTTCGGGCTCGGCCCCTTAGTTCCAGTGAAGGGAAATCTTAACTCTACAGCATACAATGACATAGCTAGACGATTCTGTGCTTCCAACTTTGTGGCATCAGTTTGGGCAAGGTCCTTTCCTGTTTCAGCATGACACTGCACAAAGCGAGGTCCATACAGAAAAAGTTTGGCGAGATCGGTGTGGAAGAACTTTGAGATGAATTGGAACGCTGACTGCGAGCCAGGCCTAATCGCCCAACATCAGTGCCCAACCTCACTAATACTCTTGTGGCTGAATGGAAGCAAGTCCCCAAAGCAATGTTCCAACATCTAGTGGAAAGCCTTCCCAGAAGAGTGGGACCAACTCCATACTAATGCCCATGGGTTTGGAATGAGATGTTCGGCGATCAGGTAATCTGGTGTATCAGTTCAATGTGTGTTTGGGTTTTGTACACCAGCTTCCAACAGCTGAAAATACAATATTTCTAGTTCTGGAAAATACTTTTGACAGTGGTTTAAATGGTACAATGATTCTCTACACTATACTTTCTTTTTTTGTCACATAAACTGAAATTAGGTGAACTATTATAATTTTAGCAACCAGGAAATGGCAGATTTCTGCATAGTGCATCTTTAACTGGATATTGTATGTCTTGGTCAGTGATGCTAGGCCAACAAAAGAGAGGAGAATGACAAATAACAAAATTACAAAAACAAAAACTCTAGATTTATCAAGCCTACTTTTCCCCGTTGCACCCCAGTACAGTCTGTTATGCTGCCGTTACTTACTGTAGAGATTCACAAGCACAATCCAGTTATACAAACGATGAGCAGCTGCAGGACCTTTCAAGTGCTCAAAACTCTCTCTCAAGTGGAGGAAATGACAGTACAGCGATGCAGAAGCAACCAGCTCCCACGTAGACGCAACTATTTCCAGCAGTCTTGACAGTCACTCGTCTGACACAAATGGCGTCGGGGAGTTTACATGAGTTTACATCGGTGTGTCTTTGTGGACTCAGAAGGACAAGTATGGAAAAAATAAACAATAAAGGGTCTCTGAAACACATGACCTCACGCACCAAAGACTGTCTGTGATTTACATTATGAGCTGACACACTAATTCAGATGAAGAGCCGGCTAATTCCACTAAAGTACATCATATTTGGACATATTGCTCTTAAAACGGGTCTGATGAGAGGCCATTCTGTGTGTTGTAGTGAGACGTAAAGCTTATTGAGGCAGAACTAAGTAGAGTCATGGGACACACAGGCCCAGTTTGGCTGTGGGGACAGAGGAAAAGAGGAGGCGGGTTGGTGGGCGGCTTGGTAGGCAGGCAGGCCGTCTCTGTAGAGATGAGACCATGGTTCTGCCTTAATTAACAACATGTGTGGGAGAAGAGAGATAAATAACCCTCCTCCTCCACCTCCTCCAGTCGGCCTGTTTCTCATACGCCTCCATTTGGCATTAAAAGACAAACAGCTGCCATCGCACAGCTGGGGCTAATGATGCCAAGCATCACTCTCTTTCCTTCTCTCTCTCTCTCTCTCTCTCTTTAGCACTTTCTCTCCCTCTTTCTCTTGCACTGTCTCTCCTTCTCTCTCTCTCTAGCACTTCCTCTTTCTCTTGCACTGTCTCTTCTCTCTCTAACACATTCTATTCCTCTAGCACTCTCTCCCTC